>NC_140956.1:30585669-30755669 GCF_014529385.1 Adiantum capillus-veneris | reverse complement strand
TTCCATCTCCTATAAAAGTCGCAGGCAATTACTCATGCAGGTCCCACACTTTGAACTCAAGACCTCACAATGAGCGATCAATCGTTGCCTTGAGCCTGTTGATCGTCACGGGCTCCCTGCTCAGTGTGCATATAAAAAAAATGGCACCACCGTTGCAACCTTGCGCACGATGCATGATGGTTCCTTCCTTTGTCTCCACCTTGACCTGCATGCTTGAATCCACGGCTTGGGATTTGAAAACAACCTCTTCACTTTTCTATTTTTTTCTCAATCCCGAGGTTGGCATATATTGTGATTCCATCTAATCCAAACGTTTGCACTACCCATTTTACACACCTCCATTTGCTTCATCTTTTTTTTCTTTGGTTTCCCTACGAGCATCTTCACGGATTCTAGCTAACACTAATGGAAAAACGTTGGGACCACCTATTACAGATTGGCACGACCTACTTGGTCTACACGCCTATTAATCGGAATCTGTACAGATTCCGCTAAGTTGTACAAATTCGTTCCAAAGGTGCTCAGGTATGCAGTCCACATCAGTGACACGCGCTGAGATTGCCTTCGCATCGCGAGATGGGACGTCACCATCACAAAGCTCTGGCTGTTTCTCTCTCCTCAGCGCTCTCGCCATCACCCATTGCCTCAAACCAACAGGCGCACCTTCCCGTCCCCACTTGGCTTGCCCTCTCCCTCGATGGGCTTGCACGGAACACACGGTCTCTTGCTCTCTCACCATGCGCACTCTGTTCCGCCTCCAATTGGCTCTGTTAATTACCTGCATACCCACACTCAGCTGCCCCTACCTGTCGCGACCGCTTATAGTCTCGGTCCGCAGTTTGCCAGTTATTATCGTGATCCATGCAAATACTCAACTCGCCTCTGCTCATCGCCATGCCTTAACCATCCGCAGGCCCATGCACCAGTTGAAAGCACTTGGTCCTCGCTTGGACTCCGCACCTCCTCTACAAAGAAGCGAGGCGACACACACAAACAAAGAAAAAGAGTCCACACAAAAATCTCTCTGACCTTGTAAGATCCCTCGTCAGCCTACACGTGCATGCAAATAACGACGCTTGACAAATGTGCAAAAAGATCTCTCTCTCTCTCTCACTCTCTCTCCACGTCTCCACGTGGTCTCTCTTCCCTTTCCCTTTTTTCCTTCTTCCACTTGGCTCTAAAACATTTACCTTTTACTTTAGTCCCTTGAAGCAAACACTACAAGAGGCTATTCATATTAGCGACGCTCACACAGCGACGCTCAAAAAAAAATTTCCCGGCATCGCTATGAGCGTCGCTTTAAGCGTCGCAAATTTACAAGTAAATTTGCGACGCTCATAGCGACGCCGGCTTGGTGGCTAAAAAAAATAACAGAGAGCGCCCAAAAACTCAGATCTCAGATCTAAGTTTTTCGGCGCCCTCAAGCAAGGAGCAGGTAACGCTCTCTCTCTCTCTCTCTTTCTTCTCCACACACACACACACACACACACACACACACACACGAGGAGAGGAAGGAGAGCCAGGTATGCTCCTTCCCTCTCTTCACTCTCATGTTCCCTTCCCCTCTTTCTCTCTCCCTCTCTCTCTCTCTCTCTCTCTCTCTCACACACACACACACACACACACACACACACACATAGTGTTTTTGAGAGAGAGAGAGAGAGAGAGAGAGAGAGAGAGAGAGAGAGACAGAGAAAGAGTACAAACATAAACAAAAACGCACACACACATACATAAACAAAGAATGCACACACACATTGAGAGAGGAAAAGAGAGAGAGAGCATGCATAAACAAAAAACGCACACATTGAGAGAGGAAAAGAGAGAGAGAACATGCATAAACAAAAAACCGAACATTGAGAGAGGAAAAGAGAGAGAAAACATGCATAAACAAAAAAACGCACACACATTGAGAGAGAAAGAGAGAGAAACTAATTTAACGTCGTAGGAAATTAATTAAAATTAAAAGACCTAAAGATCTAGCCGACGAGGAGTTGAACTCAAGACCTATTATTCAAGAGGGAAATGGCATAACCAATCTATCATACTTGGCATGGGTGATAGAAAGGTTATACCATTTATCTCTTTTTATTGGCACACACATCCACACACGCGCACACACACAAGAAGAAGAGAGTTATAACGTCGTAGGAAACTATCCTAAAAGACGTTAAAGATTAGGTTAGATGTAGACTTACGTTAAATTAGATTTAGGTTTATTTAAGTTAAATTAGATTAGATTTAGGTTTATTTTTAGTTAGATTTACATTTATTTACGCTAGATTTAGATTTTCGTTATATTAGATTAGATTTAGGTCTCCATAGACTGCGATGCCTGCATGAAGCGGGTGAAGAAAGCCCTCAATGGAATATAGAGTATTGCTGCCTTCACTCATGGTGGGTCCGTCGATCCAAAAGCACTGGTGAAATGTCTTCAGAAGATAGGGAAGAAGGTGGATCTTCAGGGCGGCAAGAGTCACTACATCCCCGACAATGACCATCTAGACAACCTTTAGTCATTGAACAACAACTTCAAAGTTAGTAACAAGAGCAAGAACGGTCCAAAGGGCCAATTGCTATCGTCAGATGTGGATGGAGATGAGGCAGCGTCACCGCCGGAAGTTAACTCTCACATCTTTAGTGATGAGAATGCCAACTCTTGCCGAGTTATGTGAAAAATTATGTGTTAAATAAGTTTTAAGGTTCTTATAATCCCTGTTAGTTTAGTTCTTTGTTTTTAATATAACATAATTTACGTTAGATTTAGATTTATGCTATATTAGATTAGACTTAGGTTTATTTAGGTTTACCCACACACACACACACACACACAAAAAAAAAAAAAAAGAAGAAGAGAGTTTTAAAGTCGTAGGAAACTATCCCAAAAGACGTTAAAGATTAGGTTAGATGTAGACTTATGTTAAATTAGATTTAGGTTTATTTTTAGTTAGATTTACGTTTATTTAGATTTACACTTATTTACGTTAGATCGAGTCCACGCAAGAATTACTTACGGTTTAGGGTTTAGAGTTAGACGAACAGTGAAAAGATCTACTGTGAAAAGATGTTAAGATGCTGTGAAGTGCTACAGCTAGAGAAGAGACAAAGGGGCTTTGTCCACTACATGCAGTATCATGTAGACGTGGGTCTGTAGATTTCTTGTACCCACAAATATAGGTATTGACCAATAAAGACGAGATTATAACCCGGTGGTTCTGATCTCCGTGCACCTCTAGACCGAGGTGTGCGGGGATTGGACATGACTAGAGAATGAGAGAGAGAGAGAGAGAGAGAGAGAGAGAGAGAGAGAGAGAGAGAGAGAGAGAGAGAGAGAGAGATAAGACGAAGAATGCCAATAGAATATTAAATTTGTTGTCCAGGTTATAAGATTTTTATCCTCATTATGAGTAGTGACGAGGATGTGGGACCGTCCAACCGAAACACCTATCTCTCAACGAGGGTCTTATGTCCTTGTAATCAATGCAAGCATGCTGTGCGACGGACAAGACGTGTTTCTTTGCAGCACGTTCGCGAATTTGGCGAGTTCGATCCATCTATTATAGATCGAGTTGTTGCTAATTATAACTCGTCGGACTCTGACGCTGGCCAACAAGCAGCAATCTTGCAACCCAATAGACGTGTTCGCAGGCGCTTTGGTCAAGCAGCATATGTGAGGCCACAAGATGTAGCCTCTGACAGCTCGGAAGATGATCATGCAGAGCACATTCCCAACGAGGCAATGTTTGAGCCCGAGATTGATGAAATGATCGAGACGATCATGGATTCAGAAAGGCTTATCTATGATGATATGAAAAGTGAAGCCGATACGCCATTGTATAATGGAGCACGTATGTCTAGATTGAAAGCACTCCTGGTTCTTCTCAACATGCAGACAAAGTTTGGATGGAGTGACACTAGCGTCACAGCGCTTTTCAGGTGATCTATTACAATTAGTTTACTTTAATAAAACTCTAAATGTATAATGATCTGATAGATTTTTACACGACTGTATCGTATTTTTATGTTGTGTAGATTGCTTAAAGAGCACATACTACCAGCTGACAATGTGATGCCAGATTCCCGAGATGAAGCAAGAAAGATTTTGCGAAACTTGGGGATGGATTACAATTCTATCCACGCTTGTCCTAATGACTGCATTCTTTTCAGAGGGGAATACATAGACATGGAGAAGTGTCCAAAATGTGATTCCGAAAGATATCGAGTAGATCTCCACGGGACAAAAATTCCACAAAAGGTTTTGCGACGTTTTCCTCTACTTCCTCGCATCAAGCATTTCTTCGAATGTAAGTCCATGGCCGCCCTAGCATCATGGCATGAGGAGAATAAATCTTCGGATGGTGTGCTACGAATTCCTGCAGATTGTGTAGCCTAGAAACATATAGATGGAACATGGTCGGATTTTGCCAGGGAAGCTCGAAATTTGCGCTTAGGCCTGGCTATGGATGGCGTAAATCCATTTGGTCAAAGATCAACATCTTACAGTGTATGGCCCGTTGTCATCGTCAACTACAACATTCCCCCGTGGTTGACTACGAAGAAGGGGCACCTATGGCTAAGCTTGATTCTGCCAGGGCGATATAAAGTGGAGAATATGGATGTGTATCTTCGTCCACTATTGGAAGAGCTACAACAATTGTGGATTGGCATAGAGGTGGTGGATATGAGCCGACACACAGGACGACGGAATGCTTTGATCAGAGGCATTCTAATGTGGACCATATCTCATAGTTGATCTATTATCATGTGTTTACATGCAGGGCTTCAAACAAGCGGATACAGAGCATGTGTCACATGTGGACCTAGACTGAATGCACGTAGGGCGCCCTCACTGAAGAAGAAAATCTACGAAGGTCATCAAGCGTATCTTCCAGAGAATCATGTGTTACGCGACGGCTTTTTGGGAAGAGAGCCACCAAGGATGTCTGCACAAGCATGGTTAGAGCAGAAGGAGATGTGCGATGACGGATTGCCTCCAGGGATGAAGAGACTATCTCTATGGTACGAGTTACCATACTGGCCCCAACTCATGATCAATCACTTGCTCGATCCAATGCACATATTCAAGAATGTGGGTAATCTACTATGGGACCATTTGACCGGCAAGAAAGATACTTTGGGAGCTAGAGTTGACCTTAGAAATGTGGATCGTATGGAGCAATATTGGCCGCAAACAGCGTCTGATGGATCGATAAAACTCCCTAAAGCACCATGGATTTTCACAGGAGCCCAAGAACGCAAAGTAAAAGAGACCATTCAATCTTTGCGGACCCCCACTGGCGTAATGCACTCGCTCCGAACGTGTTTTACTAAAGAAGGAAAGCTTACCGGCATAAAATGTGTCAGGTACGTTCATAGTGGACTTTAATATCATTGCATAAAATGTGGACTTTAATATCATTGTTGCACATACTTTACAGTTTATTTTACCGGTTGCCATTGAGGGATGTTTGTCTCTCGACATTCGTAACACAATCTACAAACTTGCAAAGCTGGTGCAATGGATCTCACAAAAGGAGATCAACGTAGACTCCATACCATTTGCCAAACTAAATGCTGCGGAGCTTGTGTGCATGTTTGAGAAACATTTTCCTACTACCATGCTAACCATTCAGGTGCATCTTCTTGTTCACATAGTTGATGAGGTGGAAATAGCTGGCACAGTTCATTCCAGATGGATGTTCTTCTTAGAACGTTTCATGAAAATGCTTAAGGGATATGTGCGTCAAAAGGCACGTCCGGAGGGTAGCATGGCAGAAGGTTGGTTGGTATCAGAGTCCCTAGTGTACATTGGAGAGTGGCTAGATGGATTTGATAAAGCCCGGGACACGCTATGGCGAACCATAGATGATGAGCGCATATCTGGGATTGTCATGTGCAATCTCGATGTTGAGAAGAAGATGACGGAAGATCTAGAGGCTAAAATCAACCGATTTTGCATGCTTCACAATCCAGTGATGCAAAAGTGGATTTCACAATATGAGGATGCAAAGCAAGAGCGACAAAGGGTACGAATCGAGTGGAGACGGGGAAGACGACCACCGATGCACTATCCGACGGGTCTGGAGAGCCTACCAACATTCATGAGCTTAAGATGGTTGCACAACCAATTGAAAAGCGCACAACAATGCGGTGATGAAGTGACTGAGGAAGAGTGGGAGTACTCTCGGGGTTGTGCGACCAAGGTAAGTTTGCAATGTACGACTAGCTAGTGACTTTATTTCTAAACGTTTGAACGGCCACTCATAATCTTTGTTCGTTGTAGTATAAGTCATACACAACAGCATGGTGTAAAGGTCGACATTTTAGGGTGGAACGGATCGACAAAAAGCGTTCTACTCAAGATTGTGGAATCATGGCAAAATTTGAACAGTCTAGTCGACGACGTTCCTCTGATGCAGATCCTGTGGTGGCGAAACTCACTTACTTCGGCACGCTACAAGAGATTTTGAGGATCGATTACAGAGGATTTTTTGTCGACTTGTTCGACGTGCAATGGTTCAAGATAATCATGGAGGGTCGCAACGCTACTGTGCGTAGAGGAGAGTCTGGTTTTCTTGAGGTGGATTCTACTAAGAAATGGACTGACCTAAGAGACACTTTCGTACTACCCGAGCATTGTGAACAAGTAAGTATGTAAATAGTTAACATCCCCCTTTTACAAGTTATGTGCTTGAAAGCTCTCATGTAAGTTATGTGGCTCTGGCAGGTAATATTTCATCCTACAAAGTCTACATCAAACTGGTGGTACGTCATAGAGGTAGCCCCTTGTAGTGCAAGGACGTATGAAGGCTACCATGTGCCAATCACAACGGCATCAATGGAGGAGATCAGAGAAGATGCTCAATCAGAAGCCGCTGCGGTCGTGCCAGACGAGCATCAAGATGCTACTACTCTATATGGGGTGCATGCAGAGGAGCTACAAAATGAAACAGAGGATATGTGTTTAAACGGAGAGCTCTATATAGATATAGGAAGTTATGCTGAGTTATGCGAGGATGAGAGAGAGATCTCTTAAAGCCACAAATATTGTATTTGAACAATTTTGCTCCGTGTTGTAAAAGCTCTGGCTCTCTAAGTACTTTCCATGGTGTATAACGCTCTTTTCTACTCGCGCTCACATCTTTTGATTGAAAATTCTGAGTTTTCGACTTGCCTCTTCTATCACTCAATTCATTGCGTCATTGTATTTATATGCGTCATTACGTCATTGTATTTAATGGTCTTTGCATCATTGTCTACTCTATTCATTCAATATTAAGTTTAAATATTTGTGTGTTTAATGCAGGTATGGATGATGAGGAGTTTCTTTCTTCTTTGTCACCGCAGCAGAGACAGTGGTACGTGGAGCGTCATCGCTCTGGCGCATCATCGCGCGTTCCTACTCCATCCGCATCTCCCTCTCTTTCGGAGCATTCGGCGCGCTCCGAAGCTTCGGCGTCGACGAGACGATCTTCACACTCGGCTAGACGCCGGTGCTCTAGTGGTGGTGGTGGCGGTTGTTGTGGGAATTCCGCCATCGATGCCTCCACACCGCCTCGTGTTCGACGAGGCTCTTTATCATCCCCTTCTTTGCCCGCCCCCACACCAGCCACAGCATCGCCATCTACGCCAGGTTTTGCGCGGCTGACTGTTCCTAGCAGCTACACACCTCTACCTACTCCGCCAGGAGCCACCCCACTCGACACTCCTCGCTTCGGGGCCCAGACGCCGGTGGAGACACCTGACGTCCGTACCCCCATAGACACGCCGCTAGAGACCCCTGCCGGGACACCCAGGTTCACGCGTCACCGGCCAGAGGGCTTGCCTTACTCCGTCGACTTCAGCGGCGGCATCATCATGGATGATGACGGCAAGAAGGTGATCTCGCGCATGCGTGGTCTTTGCTCTCAGCTGTTTAGACACTACATACTAAACAAATGGAGTGAAGTACCAAGTGATTTAAAAAACAGAGTCATCAGCATACTTCATGATGAGTTTCCCGTTCCAACAAGGGATCAGCGCTTCAATGAAGACCTGATGAAGATTCGAATGCGCGAATACTGCAAACACAAGCGTTCCGAAGTGCAAAAAGCAATCAAGAATGGGTGGAACAGGCCAGATTGGCTGGCCAAAGAAGATTGGAAGAATACGAAGAAAGCAGCGCGCGAGAATTCCGACAAGTGGAAGCAACAAAAGGATGCAGCTAGAGCGCGAGTAGAGGCAGGGAGCTTGCACCACTTGGGGAGCGGTGGATGGGCATCATTTGAGGCCGATTTTGTAAGTGTTTTCGCATTGCTCTTTATGTTCGATAGTTTAGGGTTTATGAGTTTTTTAATTCTAACATAATGAAATCTTTGTATGTTTTGACAGTGGTCGATGACAGGACGTGATCCCACACCGTACGAGCGCGAGTACGCAGGCAGGAAGAGCTTAAACGCCCTGATGGACATTCTCAGTTCTTGCGGCGGCATGGTTAGTATTAGGGTTTACTCTTTTCTATTTTTTGTATTGTTTTATAAATGTCGTTATATGTTAATACTTACTGAAAGCTGTCTTATTGTCTTTTTTTGCAGAATCCGACAGATACGCCGCTTGGACGCGATGAGACGTCTGACTAGACGACGTCAGTTTAGCCGTAGCTAGATAGCATTAGTTTAGGGTTTCTCATAGCTTATGTATCATGAGACGGATTTTATACGTCTTTTTGAACCATATATATTATTACATTTGTCGCCGCAGTTCCTTTTGCCAATCAATTCTTTATGCCTATGATGTTATACAATTGTCATTATTACATTTGCCAATCAATTCATTTTGCCTATGATGTGTACAATTGTCAATTTTACGCTTGTCAATTTTGCAAACAATGCGTCTTGTGGGTGACTATTTTGGGTCTATTATCTACCCTTGCACTTTTTTAAAAAAGTGAATCAAGTACAATATGGTTGATGGGTGGCAGGGCATTCAATGCCCTGTCACCAAAAAAAAATTCTCTCGGGCGTCGCTATAACCGTCGCTATTTATGGCTCTGTAGCGTCGCTATGAGCGTCGCTATAGTCTTCTATGTAAACGTCGCTAAAACCGTCGCTATGAGCGTCTCTATATAGCGACGTTTATAGCGACGCATGTAGCGACGCCTATAGCGACACATATAGCGACGCTCTCGTAGCGACGCTCATAGCGACGGTTTTAGCGACGCCGGGGGTTATAAAAACCCAGTGTATTTCCGTCGCTAACAGCGTCACAAGAGCACACAACCTCTTGTAGTGAAAGGCATCTCCTCGGATTCCCTCAAAACTAATGAGTCCAAAATTGGGGTCTCCTACTTAGGGCCAACAAAGAGGAGTAACACTTAATAGAAAAGCTCATTGAGATCTATACTAGCATTGACACTGGATTATTATTAGTATATGCTTAACTCTCAAGTTATATGCGAGTTAAGCATATACTCTCTGGCACACTAAAAAATAAAACCCCAATAATCTTTGGATACCCTACCGAGATTCCCTCCTCTCCCCTCTCTTTCCATGAGAGAGAGAGAGAGAGAGAGAGAGAGAGAGAGAGAGAGTCCTCCCCTTGCGTGCTCCTCCTTGACGCCCTCCCTCCTGTCGCCAGCCCACCCTCTCTCGTCTGCAAGTGCCAATGGTTCAAAGGTGAGGTTCGATTTGCTAAGAACGGATTTTTGCAAGAGAGCAAACTCCTCCCTCTACTCTGTCCTCCATAAAACCCCCACCTGCATTCACAACACCAGCATCCTCATGTCTGACACCATAGAGAGAGAGAGAGAGAGAGAGAGAGAGAGAGAGAGAGAGAGAGAGAGAGATCTCGCCTAGCCCCAGTCACCCTTCCACTTTCCAGAGAGAAAGAGGGTTCGACGGTATCAGAGAGAGAGAGAGAGAGAGAGAGAGAGAGAGAGAGAGAGAGAGAGAGAGAGAGAGAGAGAGAGAGAGAGAGAGAGAGCAATGGCATGCTAGCCACTTGTGAGCGAGAGAGAGAGAGACAACAAAAGATTTGAGCCTGTCCATCGAATTTCCGATTCCTCTCCCCCGATAGCCAAGGGACAGATCTTGTTCCAATTCCAAGCAATTCACCCTTTTTCTAAAATTGTCAAAACATACTCAAGTTTTCTATGAAAGAAGGTGAAAGGAATATAAGCATTAATCTATAGATGACATTCTTAAGGAATCTTCTAAATCGAAAGCAAAACAATCGCAGGTGGAATCATCATCTCTCTGTGCAGTCTTGCTGCAAGCATCGCCTCCCATATCCCCTTTTGATCCTTCCGACGCCCATCTGCCTTTGCGCAGCCCTGCTCCGACCATAGCCTTTGCCTCCCCTGTGGGCCGTCTCCATTCATCTGTGCAGCCTTGCCGCAAGCATCACCTCCCATATCCCTTCTCGTCTCATGCCACTCAACAGAGAAACGCATCTACGATCGACTAAGCAAAAATCTCTCTCTCTTTGTTGTCTCCTATGGATCTCTGTGTATGTGTGTGTGTGTGTGTGTGTGTGCACGCAATCGCTGACACATGGAATCCCTTCTCTCTCTCTCTCTCTCTCTCTCTCTCTCTCTTTGCACATGCCGCTTCTCCCTTTTTTGCCTGCAGAAGGCCATAGGAGAGTAGGTGGAGAATCGGTGCACTTTCTGGGCTGTTGATGTAGAGCCATCAGATTGACGCGTAACCGAAGGGTTTTGTTAATGCTTTAGGTCTTTTTCCATGGCATGACCTGAGGGTTTTGTTAATGCTTTAGGTCTTTTTCCATGGCGTGACCCGAGGAGCTCTGCGTTAATGCAGGCACTGAATGCAAGGTCGTAGCACCTACATAGGTTTCGGCGTGCATCGAATGCAAGCACCGAATGCCGAGTTGTACGAGCTACAACGAGATTCAGGCATTGAACACATGTATTTGTCATCTTATGCGGCGTTTTGTGTGTGTGCATGTGTGTACGGGGCTACAGCTAGACCAGCAGTACGTCACCTACATTGATGATAGGGCAGAGGGAGTGGGGGTATAAATGCACGATGCAATAACGTATATAGGTGGAGTCTGTGTGCGTCGGAAGGCCCTAGGTCATGTGCGCCTGGGTTGAGCTGCAACGCAATTATTTCCTTCTCCCTCCGCATCGTACTGCCTATCCGTAGGCCTGTAGAGAGCACGACTTTGCGTGGTGAATGCTTAACATGCCCATCAATTCTCACACAGGTTGTCAAAGAAATGTTGCCATGCTGAATCTATCCTGAAGAGAATCTTCAAATCTAACTGGAGGGAATGTGCAGGCTGTAGAAGGGTTTAGGAGGGTGGGTCATTGTTGCAGGTCAGCGGTCTTAAAAAGCGTGGCTCAGCTTCGTCTTGAGCTAGTTGTAAATCAAAACAAAAGGTTGAAGGGATGGGCAAAGAAGAAAATCGGATTGTAAAATTCAAGAATGTATGGTTCAACTGCATAATTTTTTTGAAAATTTCCTCTTCAAATCCATTCTACAGGGAAATTGCAGAATTAGCTCGTTCTTTTGGAAAAATTTCTTCTTTGAGGGTATTCTAAAGGGAATTTTTTCATGTTTGTGAAATTAATTTTTTCCATACACTGTTGCAGTCTTCCATTGAGTATTGTCACCCGTGCAAAGTGGGGGAAGTTGTGAAGCTTGTAGTGCCGCTCTCTGAACCAATTGGGGGAGTGTTAAAGGCAAGTTTACAACGTGTTCTTGGGTCGTCATGTTAGACAAGGGGAACTAGAACCAAGGAGTCCACCACCCAACCACCCACTATATAGCATAGCCCCTGGCCCTTTGCCCTAGTTGGACTCCCTTTCCAAACTGCCTAGCTTGGTCCTGCCCTTGTCTAGTCTAGCATTGCTGGTGTCCTAACATTACTCCCCCCTTAAGAAGAGTTTTCGTCCTCAAAAACAAAAGTGGGGAACTTCTTCTTAAGAACACTAATGTTTTCCCAAGTGGCACCTTCCTCAGGTCTGTCTTTCTAGTTGATTAAGGCTTGTTGACATACATGATGACGTGTACGCAACTCATGATAATCGAGAACACGTTCAGGTTCATTCGGTAAGGTAGGAGGTTTAATGAAATCAACCAAAATCTTTTGGTCAATGACATTGTCGTCCCCATGTAACTGCTTACGTAAACGACTTACATGAAACACCGGATGAATACGAGAATGTGAAGGTAGCAATAATTTGTAGGCACGATCATCTACTCGCTTGAGTATTTTGAAAGGCCCACAATATCGGGGAGATAATTTAGGTGTTGGCCCAGTTTTCAGACTTTCTGAATGTTTTGGCACACGTAAAAATACTTCCTCCCCTTCTTCGAAGGTAACTTGCCGACGTTTCTCATTAGCGTACTTCTTATATCGATCCTTTGCTTGTCGGACATTCTAACGAGCAAGTTTCAGCATATCCATGTGGTCTTGGAGAAAATCCTTAATCTGTCGGAGTTTTGCGGTTGCCAACCCCACCGTAACTGGTGACCTAGGTTGAAACCCATACATGAGCATGAAAGGACTAAAGCCCGTTGTGACATGCTTAGCACTGTTGTAGGCAAACTCGAGAATAGGTAAGTATTCTTCCCAGTCTGACTGTTTTTTGCTGACGTATGCTCTTAGTATATCCTCTAGCACCTGGTTAACTTGTTCAGTCTGACCATCTATTTTTGGATGATCGACTGTGGTGAGGTTCAATTGTGTACCCAATTGTTTAAACACACTCTCCAAAAGTGACTGTTAAACTTGGGATCACGGTCACTGACAATGTTACTTGGCAAACCATACAATTTGTATAGATTGTTCACAAATAACTTGGCTAGTTCTGGTGTCTTAACCGTTGATCTGGTTGGAATAAACTTACATAGTTTAGTCAACCGGTCTATGACCACCCATACCGAGTCATGACCTCGTAAAGTGGTTGGTAAACCCACAATAAATTCCATAGAGATGCTTTTCCATTTTCCATTGGGAATCTCCAGAGGATGTAAGAGTCCTCCTGCTTTTAGGCACTCTGCTTTGTTAACTTGACATTTTTGGCAATGCAAGACATAAAGTTGAACAAAACCATGTATACCTCGCTAGTAAAATTGTTGTCGTACAAGAGCATAAGTTTTTCTAATACCCGGGTGCCCTGCACTTGGACTATCATGACATTCATAAAGAATTTGGCACCGAATGTCTGTGTCCGTCGGTACACAAACTCTCCCCTTATGGAGTAGGTACCCATTGTCGATGGTGAAATGCTCCCATTGCTGTAGTTCATCACTCGATAGAGGAGAACTAGGTGTGGAGGTTAACTGTACACTACCGTCATTGGAGTGAGAAGGATCCTTCATTTGAACATGGCTCCACACTTTGGAATATGCTTCATCATGCTCATATTTGCCTTTGAGAGAATCTAAAAATTCACTACGAAGTTCCGTGAACAAGAGAGAATTGATCTCTGGCATACGACTTAGAGCGTCAGCCACTACGTTGTATCGGCCTTTGCGATACCTTAGCTTGGCGTTATATTCCTGAAGAATCTCGGCCCACCTGGCTTTTCGACCCTTCAAATCCGTTTGTTGTGTAAACCATGATGCTTTCATGGTCAAACACAATCTCAAACTGAGCGCCATGCAGATAATGCTGCCATGTTTTTAAGGCAGACACTATTGCATAGAGTTCGCGCTCATAGGTAGAGTAGTTCTATTGAGCTGCATCAAGCTTCTTGCTTTCAAATGCAATCGGCCGTCCGTCTTGTAACAGGACTGCTCCAATAGCACGGTCACTTGCATCTGTTTCCAAAACGGATGGTTTCAAAGGATCTGCAATAGCCAGTATAGGAGCTGTAGCTAATGCATCATTGAGCGTATCAAAACTGTGCTGTTGAGCGGATCCCCACTGAAAAGCTTTGCCTTTGCCTTTGAGTTAATCCGTCATGGGAACAACAATATTAGCATAGTTTTTAATGAACCTTCGGTAAAAACCTGCAAATCCCAAAAAATCTGTAACTCTTCCAGATTTTTAGGAGAACGCCATTTCCGGATGGTATCCACTTTGGATTGATCCATATATAGCCCATTAGATGAAATAACATGCTTCCTAAACATTGGAAACATAATTTCTCTTTCTTAGCTTTATCAAAGTCCTCAGGAGAGAGAGGACCTCTGGACCCCTTGGGTTTTTTAGATGCATCTGAATTGGCAACTATAAATTTCCTTCTATTGTGCCCGTACTGAGTGCATGTATTACCATGTGTATTAGCAAGCACGTAACTATTATGTGCTTTCTTTTCATCTAGATCATCATGAATATGTGCTTTCAGTATGGCTTCCTCAAGTGTTTTAGGATCTTGGGTCTTGATATACTTCTTAAGTTCTAGTGTCAGACCTCTTACAAACCCCCGTACTTGTTGAAAGTTATCTAAGCCTTCAAATTTGAGGATAACATCTCGATAGTGAGAGATATATTCAAGCAATGATGGGTATTGGTGCATGGAACATGTGTCCCAAGCCGTCCAATTCCGATCTGCCTCATTTATAGGCAAAAACTCTTTGCTAAACATAGTTTCAAAAGCTACCCAACTCTATGGTATGATGTTCTTCTCCTTGAGAGACATCCACCATTTGTAGGCCTTGCCTTTTAGAGTTAAGCTCGTTTGCAGAGCTCTGACTGCGTCCGGAGTACGCCGTAAGGCGTGAATTCCATCCCACTTGCTGAGAAAGATATTCACTGCATCCTTATTGTGGTCTCGGTCTTCTCCCTTAAAAATCGGTGGTTTGGTGTTTTTCAACAATTCATCCATCTCTTTTGCAGTGAGAGTATGCAACATATCAGCATTTGTACCTTGCCCTAGATTAGAAGGGCCCCGCCCTTCTGTAGCAATGTGCTCATGCATGTGCGTGTCAGCAGGACCCTTGGACTGTTGTTGCATTAATTGAATTACTAATGTGGATAGTTTAGTAACATTTGCATTTAAAGCTTTAAAATTTTGATCCATGACTGTCATGCGTGTCTGAAGTGCACGAAATTCTTGGAATATCGAGCAATTCGTAAGTGTCATCATATGCTGTAGCGTCGCAAGTACTCTCCTTGAGAAGATCAGATCGCAGACCATCATTGGCAGCATCAGGCATACTTTGCTCAAAACCGAATGTCATATTGATATCTGAATCCATGGCGACACAGTGCAGTGCAAGGAGTAGTCAAAAAAATACATGAGATTAAGAGCACTTGCAAAGTGTAATTAGCCTTGTTAATTCCGTCAAAATCGATAGTATCCTGGTGGAAATCGATTCGAATTGTCCACCATATAGGAAATTCCACAAGTCCTTGGTAGCCGAATCAATTAGACTTGCAATAGTTAATTGATTTTGCAAATTAATTGTACTTTGAACTCCCGTCGGAATGGTTTTCTTAAATCTTTGAGTTTCTGCCGATAATGTGCAAAGAATTTGGCTTGAAGTTTGTGCCAGCCACGTCGATGCTATGCCGCACCTCTCCGAGCCTTTGCCGAATCCGCACACGAGGAAGGGGGTGGGATACCCCACTATGGGTACCGCCCCTTAGTGTTGAAAATTGGGTGTGGCCACTAACCCCCAAGAGGGTTGGGTGCCCGTATAGTGGGAAATAAGCGTCACACAGCGGCTATGGCCGCTCAGAGCAACGCATGAGCAAGTGAAAACGCCATGGCCGCCATTGTGGTGAGCTAGGGGCTTCGGCCCAGTGCCGTAAAATGCTCCCCCGCCCGACGCGCAGCCGTAGAGCCCACCAGTGGCGCTGTTGATGTAGGTCCGCCTCGGCGGCTCCTCCTTGCAAGGGGGGTTGCACACGGATTGCTTGCCCTGTCGTCCTCCTCACACAGGAGAGGTGTTCCACGACTTGGTGACCCCCACAGGCAACTTGCTCATGCAAGGTTGTGTGGCTCCCCTTCTCCACGGCTCTGCCTTTCCGAAAAAAGAACCAAGCTCTTGATACCAATGTTAGACAAGGGGAACTAGAACCTAGGAGTCCACCACCCAACCACCCACTATATAGCATAGCCCCTAGCCCTTTTCCCTAGTTGGACAGGGATTCCACACTGCCTAGCCCGGCCCTGCCCTTGTCTAGTCCGGCCTTGCTGGTGTCCTGACACGTCATCTGTTGTCCCTGTCTACAGTGCGATCAGAGAGTCTTCAACCTTTTGGTATGCATTAAATGAGGTAATAAAGTAGTATTATGCTGATGTATTGTGTGAATTGGGAATTTGGGCAATGCCATCAATGCTGTTTTTGGTCTTGTGCTCATTTGTAGAGAGTGGGTCTGTGTCAGAAGTGTCAGGGTGATGCTGATGCTTTTTGAATTTGTGATGCAGGTAATGAAAGCATGATGTGCATGCAGTCTCAGTAGTTTGATTGGAGAGTTTGAAGGCTAGGATTTGTAATTCATTGAATGCAGTAGTGCGATGGTGATGATGTCTAGCCTTTTGGACTTTCTTCAATGCGCTGTACTGTTGGCGGCATTGGAAATTTGCAGCATGCTATGAATAGTTACTAGATTTTATTGTATTATGTGACTTTAGAAATATGTATATCTACTCTATATAAGCGTCAAAATTTCTTGCTCTTTTTTGTGTAAACCTTCAATGCAAACTTGAGAGATTTTGTGTTTGTAAAGTTTGTGGCAATGGCTTCTACATGACGTGCTGTTAGTCCAGTTGATATTGGTGCTGAGGAGTGGTATGTTAGTAGTGATGAATCTGCGGAGGCCGAGAGCATGGACTTCAAAGAGGGTGAGCTATTGTAACGTGCTTGAGATTTTCGTTGGATATAATTGTGTTTCTTATTTACGATCTATGTTCTACTCATTACTTGATTTGAATGGTCATTCACGATATTTACAGTTCATGTCCACCTGATGCTACTTTCAGATCATCAAATCGCTTCCATGAACCTACTGGCCTTCGGGGCGTACCTGCCCAGCGTCTCTTCCTGCAACATCTCCCCTAAACACGCTTCGCGCCACCGGCTGTGCACGACGTGCAACATAAGAGGCAGCGGCAGATTCTGAGCGCTTCAAGTGGCCTATCCCACCTCTGAAGCAGAAATTGTGTTTGTCGTTGCCGCCGCTATCAAAGATAATAGAAGATCAAGGTGGTCTCTAAGGTTGCCCTCAGTTCTCCCAAACTTGTATGTGATGAGGGCGCCATCATCTCTTTACCTGACGCTGCTTCGAGATCATTAGCAAGCTTTTCACCTGATGCTGTTCCAGATCAACAGCTTGCTTCCACCTGGTGCTACTTTCAAATCATCAAATTTCTTCCACCTTCGTTGATGAGGGCGCCATCATCTCTTTACCTGATGCTGCTTCGAGATCATTAGCCCGCTTCCACAAGGATTATTTCCCATCGCAAACGCACCGCATGAGATGAGTCGACTCAGATTAGTTGAGCAAGCAAAGCCATGGCCTCAAGATGGATGTGTGAGGCCTGGGCTACCTGTGCTCTCCTAGCTAGACCTTCCCCCTTGCCTCCACAATATGTAGTTCCGCTTTATGGGCCTTGATCCAAACTTAAGCTAGCTGCAATCCCCCCTATCTCTTCATTACCACCACCACCAACTTGTAAAATGTAACTTGCTATCACTCATCACATGTAACCATCGTCAAAACTGAGGCCCTGCTGTATTGCTAAACCCAATTCTTTTTGGACTTTTGAGAAAGGAGATTTAAATAAGCCTTGTGAGACGTCTTGTGTAGAAGCTCCTTTGAGTTGTGACAGCTTGGTCAAGTGCGGGGCAGGTCAAGTTGTGATAGCTTGGTCTATTCTAGTGTGTAGCAAGTCATTCTGCCTTGCACTAAGTGTTTCTAGCTATGTGGATTACCAAGAATAGGTATTTGGTTCAAGAAGGAAGCATCTAGAGAAGAGCACCTCCACATAGAAAAATTGAGAATATCTCTACCTTTTGCTAAGATGTTTTGAGCTAGCACCACTCCGTGAGGGTGGTTGCCAAGCTTATAATATCTTAACTTGAACCAAGCAAGTATGAGATTGGTACCTATTAGCAGGCATGGAGGCTCGAACTTAAGTTCGAGCCTCCATGCTTGTTCATGCTCAATGTGTATGTAAATGAGGGGGAATCATGGAGGCTTGTAGGATCTATACCTATTAGCAAGCATGGAGGCTCGAACATAAGTTTGAGCCTCCATGCTTGTTTATGCCAATTTATGTATGTAAACGAGGGGAAAGCATGGAGCCTCCATGCTTGTTCGTGCTCATTATATATGTAAATGAGGGGGATTTGTGCCTATCAGAAAGCATTTAAGTTCGAGCCTCATGCTCATTATGTATGTAAATGAGAGGGAAGCTTGCCTCATGGCCATCACATAATTGAATGAGGGGGAGGCTTTCTCTTAGAGATTTAGATGATAGCTTTCTATTAAGGCTCAAAATTCATACCATTTTGCAAGAAAATGCAACTCAAAGTTTGCAAACTACTAAAAGTCAAGAACTAGCATTTTCTATAGTCTGACCTCTAAAATAGGAGAATGATATCCTTTGTTCTTCCAAAAGACCCCTTACTTGTGAGTAGTCAAACTTTAGCATGTCAAGTTTTGACTGAATTGGAGTTTATTTTTCCATGTAGCAATGAACAATATTAGCAAAATGATTCCAAAATGTACTAAAAGATTTTGTGTATGCATATAAAGAGGATATATCATTACACTAACTAGAGGATCCTATAGCATGGTTGGCTCTTGTATATTGCCAAAAATGGGACTTGAATTTTTCCCATTATTCCTAAATTGGTCTTTACATATCTATAGTTATACGGTGCTATGAGGGGTTATAAGCAGTAGCCATCATGATGTGCTTTGTGAATGGGTGTATGCAGTCAGAGATGGTTGGGTACGGGCCTGGACAAAATTGTTAGCAGATTGGGTCTCTGTGTGTATGTTAAATAGGGGACAGGATTGCTATGAAATCATTGGGCTATAGAGAGGCAGTCGTACTCGGTGCTAGGTGTTTTCCCATTTCCCCCTTTCCATCTTGTGGTGCCCCCACTGAGGATCCATTCATTACTTCTTAACCAAGTGTTCGTGAATCAAGATAAAGCAAGAATTTGGTCCGATGTTGAAAGGAGATGAAGATGTTGACGATTGGATTGCCGATTTTGAGTTATTTATGCTGACAGTACTACGTATGCCAGGTGATGAAGCAAAGCTCCAGACTCTACCTTTGGTGCTGTGAGGTAAAGCAAAAGCTTGGTTCAATGGTTTAGAAGATGCACACAAGCATAATTGAATCGAATTATGCGAGCAATTTCTACAAAGGTATCGAAAGGTGGTGTTGGCTTTGGAAGCAGATGCAAAGATCAAAGGCTTGCAGCAGGATGTAAGTGCAAATTTCAATACCTTTGTTGATAGATTTGAAGCTTATTGAGGAGATTTGGCGGCTTCTACCCAAGCAACCAATGCGGGATATTTTAAGCTAGAAAAGTTTATATCTTGCTTGCATCCCTATGTTCATGAGAGAGTGGACTATGAAGATCCAAAAACCTATGATGAAGTTGTTAGAGTAGCTAGAACAAAGAGCCAAAAAATGAAGAAGAAGATGGAGGCAGGGTTGCTGCAGTCTACAATCACAGCAGCCAGTGGACCTAAGCCTAAACAGATGGGTGAACATCAAGAGGTAAAAACTCCTTCTTTTATTGTCAAAGCTTGTGAAAGTGAAGCCACGCTAGAAGAGTCAATATGATGTGGGTCAATCATCTCAATTAGATAGCGAGAGTAAAAATCTTAGTATCGTTCCATTTGGTTTGAATCTTCTCCCACGATTCTTGATTGCTGATATCTCTGACTCAAGTCCACAATTTTGTATTGAGGGTAAGGTATTAAATGTATATGGTACCTACAAAATTCGGTTGATCAATCAAGATATAACCGCTTCCTAAAGTTTGACCTAGTTGATATAAAATGCAATGACACTATTACAGTGGTGGTCAATGATCCATACATAGAGCTCTATGTTGATAAGCTTCACCTAGATCAGTTTGTTCTTAACGATAACCTAGTTGTCAAGCCAAAAAATTGGTCAGATGGAGGCTTTGCATTGTTCTCATTGTACATTGATTCCACAACTGTATTGACTCTTGGGCAACCTTTCCCAGTGTCTCTTACCTTCTCCCCCCCGAATGCAAGATACGAGTATTTCTTGATGATGTAAGTGCACAACAACCTTCTAGTGGACGCCCTCAATTAGCCACTCTTGCTTTTGTTATCTTGCAAAAGCACAACTCACAATCAAGATTTGCTAAACTTGTTGGTAGATCTTTTGGTTGCTGATGGCCCTCTTTGATCAGATAGAGTGATTGTAAGATTTAATCCGCCTTCCTTTTTTTTGACTTTGTCATTGAGTTGAATTATAATTGGTGGTTACTCTCTCTAATTTTGTGCCCATTTTGAATCCTCCCTTGTAGGTGAGTTTTTTATGTAAGAATGAATGCCAAGAATTGCTAGAGAAAATGATTAGAAATGGTCTTGTAATGTGCTTCGTAAGGAATATTGGTCCATTCCTTGGTAAACCCAACACTTTGTTTGTATTGGATATTACAATTTTGGTGGCCGTTTATAGTGTGTGGTTGAGACAAGAGCTAGTGTGTTTGAAGTTCAGACTAAAAACTTGGGCTACAATCATGAGGTGACATTACATAAGAATAAGTGAGATTGCATACCATTTCTCCTATTTTCTAACAGAGTGTGCTTTTGCACGTTGTTGGAAACCTTTGATTTATGAATATCAATAGTGTGTTAGTGGAGAAGCTTTATAAAAAGTGTAGGTCCACAAAAGTGTATAGGACTAGTGAAGGAGCTTGTTGCCATTGTGCAATAGCAATACCACTATAATGAGAACTGCAAAGCTAGAAGCACGTATCTCAGATAAAGACAAGAACATTTTTAATGTGCAACTTGTTGGTGCAATAGTAGATTCAATACTTGCATTGGATAGAAGCTTCAACGAGATTTACCTTGAGTGCATCCTTGAGGAACGAGATACTTTGGCAGCAAACTCACGCGTAGATCGCTTCAAAATTAATGCAAGCGGCCATGTGGTCACATATGAGACTGAACCTTGTGTGTTTTGGATCATTTCTTATAATCTCTACCTATCTATATTTGAACCCTTCTTGTATCTACATCTTTGAATTGGAGCTACATGCTCATCATCCTCACTAGTTTCTAGCTTGTGTATCCACAATTTTGGTTGTGCGCTTAAGTATTGTAGCCTTTGTATTTATAGTCAAGATTTCAAACATTTACGTTGTCAGTCTCGTCTCTCTTTCTCTCTTAAGTACATCATGGTTTCATTATTTGTAGCCACACACACACAAAACACCTTTTTTTACACTCCTGAATAATCTTATAACGACTTGAAAAAACACAAAATCTCTGTGTGTGTGTGTGTGTGTGTGTTACAAACTATGACAAACTTCTATTAAACATCTAACTTTTTGCTTTTACCTTGAACACATAGAAATAGACACACACACTAGACACAAGGAAGAAAATTCTCTCTCTCACTCTTTCTCTCACTCTCTCTCTCTCTCTCTCTCTCTCTCTCTCACACACACACACACACACACACACCCATACATATACACAACAAGACAACATTTATAGTCATGGATAATGCTCTTAATTTGACTATTCCAAGAGATATACACATCGACTTAATCTTCATGCAAACAAATCCTTCCAATCAAGAGCTATTTTTAGCACTCCATAATATATTGCAAACAAGTCTAAGTATCGACGCATATGGAATTGTAATTTTGGAATTGCTATTTGAGAACTACTTGACAAAGTCCATAACACAACCTATTGGCCCGCTATTCTTTGCATCACAACTACAATCATCAACTATAAGCATTGCAAGGTTCAATGCTTTGTACAAAACTTGTAGTACATCAATGAGTCTAAGAATGGAGGTCATTAACACTTTTACCATAAATCCAAAAAGCTCTTGTTGTCATGCTTAATTGCTGGAACTAGACAAACAAAACAACAAATAGTTGGCACATCCTTACACAATTTCAAAAAGGCCTTATAATTATAGATACATCAGCTATGGGTTTAATATATTATGCTTTCATAACTTCACATTCACAATGTAAGATCATTCGTTGGAAAACCAAAGATTGTGATATGTTAATGCACTTGTGGCGACAAAATAAAAAAAAGTCAACAAGAAAAATTGCAAATTTATTTCTTCAAAAACAACCGCTTTGTGAGCATACACACTTTGTAATTACAACAAAATTAAAACGACTAACAAATCTAAAGTCCTTGCAAAATCCCCTATCTAACAAAGATACTTTTTTTCATATGCATCAAGGATCAAAGACTGTGAAAAAAATAATCAAGGCACTAAATGACACACCTACCTATCCATGTGAGAAATGTGTGCGCTTGCTTTTCCGCTCGCAAGTTACACAAATGCACTATCCAATATGCTCACAAAATGGAAACGAAAACGTAAGAGAATTTATTCTAAACACTACTGTCGTACGTGCAACCGTAGAACAAATACTTCTAAGGTTCCATTCGAGAGCTTACATGTCTTAGGCTTTAATGAGCCTTTAGCTCCAGTCATGCAACTCAACTCTATCAAATCACGCATAGTCTCTATTGCATTACCATTCACGAAGATTTGTGAACTAACGTATGATGGTCAATATGGCTTACGTGGAAGTGTAGTTAACGTTCTTGCAAACATTGAAAAAGCACAACAAGTAGCAATGTGTAAACTTTAACTCGCATTTAAAGCTGCTATCATCACAACTAGGCTATAGAGGTTTTGAGGCACTTTGTACTTCACCTGACTACAAAGAAAATTTAAAAAGAATGTTTTTACTATGATTCGACAATTGGACCCACCGACTTTCTTTGACACATTCTCCTCGACCGAGAAAAGTCAATGCATTGCAACAAATAGTCCCACTTGAACAACAAGACAATGAAAGTGACAGCTCTTTCAACACACGTATAATCCGCACAGATCCAATAACGACGGCTCGCTTTTATCTTAACCGCTTCAAATGCATGAAAAGACTGCTTCTTAACGATAGCACAATCTGCGAAAAGATTGCCGACTACTTCTTTGTCACAGAGTTTCAAAGCTCCAATATTCGATCGTGACAAAGATACATCATCATTGCATTCGTGGATAAGCATATAAGTACAACAGCTCTAGAATCCCATTAGAGCTTCAAGAAATACAATGACATTGACACAGAAAACTACCTTAAAACAAGAAAATTGTGCCACATTGGTTTTCCAAGATTTCCCATGCCTTCCACAATCATTTTAAGACCTAGTTCCAAATGAACACCAACATCGACCTGGCAACAAAACAACTCTCAAATAAATTAAAAACAACCTTAATACACTTAGCTTAGAAGATGACATTCCTTTTGATAAATGGTTGCAAACCTTACAAATATCTTTTGATGAATACACTTTTGGCAATAAGTAGCACCCTTTGCACTGTAGCACTCTTTCTAAAACAAAATGTAAAGGACATTCACACATACAATTTCAACACCAGAATTGCAACACTATGGGATGTAAATGCTGACATTCAGTTCGTTTTGAATGCACATGGTGCAATGAGCTACTACACTTCATACATGACAAAAATAAACGATACACTAATCCAAGCAATAATATCCCAATTTGACATATGCGTGGCCAATAATGCAACAACTGTTGAGAGACTATGCAAGGTAGGAAACACTACTTTAAATACACAACAAATTAGTGCACAACAAGCAGTTTATATAGCACTATCATTACCACTACATAGTGCAACTCGTGACTTCATGTACATAAATACTAACTCCTCTGATCAACATGCATTGGTCCTAAAAAAAAAATCCACCTCTTGCAACAACTTGACCCATCACGTGAAGACATATTCTTTCAAACTATGTTTGATAAATATGCTGAAAGACGAGAAGGCCTACACTATCTATGCTTGGCTGAATACGCATCCACAATCAAGCAAGATAGAAGAACATACAAAAAACTACATAAGGGTAAGATCATACGATTCATGAAATATAATGTTTTCAAAAGTCTAGAAGACTACGACAGGGAACAATGCTTTCTATACCTCCCTTGGACCACAAATGAGAACCAACATCTAAAAGAATCCTGTTCATGGAGAAACAAATATGAACAAAATTCATGAATCATAAAATCAAATGAGAAAAAGTTCAATAAAGACAACACCGCAATAGAAAAACTAACAAAACAACACAGCCTCTCTCCAACCACAACAGACATTGATCCACAAGAATTATATCAAGCAGATATTCTCAATGACTTAAACATACCACAACACTCTAAGACAAAATTGCATCTACATAAATTCAAGTATCTCACAATGACAAATGATGACTACTCTGCTGGAATTTAGAACTTAACCCACAACAACGACACATATTCGATGACATAATGCTCAAAAAACAAATATATACTAACAAAGAAATATATATTTTCCTCAAAGGAGGAGTAGGAACAAGCAAAACTTTCACCTTGCTATTGATAGTAGAAGCATTGCAAAGATTCTATAAGCATAAAATGCCACCAGATCCAAATTCTCCAACGACACTACTAATGGCTTATACAGGAAAGGCAACTTTCAATATCGATGACACAACTATCCACTACGCTCTCCACTTGACTCTAGTTGCATCTTCACAAACAAGTTTAAGTGTCAAAAAATTGGATGCTCTTTTTCTCCTTACAAATTGTAGTTTTTGATGAGGTCTCTTTAATCGGCTCTACAGTGTTCTCAATGGCTGATTCACGCTTGCATGCAATCAAAAGAGTCCATGAAAAACCATTTGGTGGATTGGATGGCATTCTATGTAGTGATTTGTGTTAAACAAGTCCTGTAAAAGACACGTGGATCTTTGCAAAAACAAACACTACTAGAAATTATGTCTCCTTCATATTGGCATACATATCCAAAGAGCTATAAACTCACAATACCTATGCGACAAAGTGATCCAACATTCATAAATATCCTTAACAGGATTTGAGTTGGGAAACATACCATAGAAGATCTAGAGTACCTTAACAAAAACTACTATAGACCTATTTCGAATACCCTTCAAGTTTCTCATCTATTTTACTCCAACAAAGACAAGGACACCCACCTTCAAGTATTCAATCAAATAGAAGGAGAACCACACACATTTGTCACCATTGATAAAAGAAACAACTCATGCAACAAAACAATAAATATTCCAATAGAACCCAAATTAACTGGAGGGTTGCATGGCACTTTGAACATGGTCGTCGAGCTATGTGCAAGAAACTTAGACATTCTCGACGTATTGGTTGGCACTGAAGGTGAGTACAAAAAATTCACAAAAACACTCAACAAACCAATAATTTGGGTTCATTTTGCAAACCCTATTATTGGAAAGAAAAAACCCTATGAAAATCAAACACTATACTCATCAACCATTATGAGACAATGGACTCCAATAGAACATGTCGTGCGTGAGTTTCAGGTGGGAAAAATTTATTAAAATACGATGTCAAGATCACACTTCCCACTACAAACAGCTAGTGCATGAACAAACCACCTTTTGCAAGGTTTGACATTGCAAACCCTAACTTTCAATCCCAGACACATACAGACACATGGCCTTGCATACACAACACTATCACGTGTCCGAGAACCAACAAACCTACACCACCTCGAAATACTACAAGATTCCCATATCAAAGTTGACCAGATTGTGCTAGAAGAATTACATCGCCTCCAAGTACAAGCCAATGGATCCCCACCCAGAAGACACTGGAAGCTTACTGGAACACACATATCATTATTCAATCACTAAATGTCGTGTCTTTCAAAAAGCACATTGCAAAGATTATGACAAATTCCATACTAATGGCATCACATGTGCTCGGCTTCCAAGAAACTAGACTAACAAATAATTTGCCACATGCCATAACAGACTACTTGCAACACAATCCAATACAAACATGGGTGTCTCTCTACTCCACCGACATAACCTACCCACTCACAATCTACCCGTATCTCTCATCCAGGAGTCGAGATACTACACACAACTATCAAATTCACAAGAACCATAACCATTGAGATTGCTTCCCTTTACAACTCCCTCACAAAACCCCTTTCCAATTTGATCAATGGATTATATCTAATTCTCAAAAACCCGTGATACAAAAATTCCAATCATTAAAACATTGACATTAATGCCCAAAATACTTAATACAACCGCTTGTACTCCACACTAAACAATTGGGTCATCAACCAATTAATAAAAGACGTTACAACTATCCACGGATCACATATGGGCTAGCTCCACAATCTCCACCTATGAAACAGGAACAAACTTCATGTGTTGGTCGGATCACTCCTCAACTTACATTATGATCCCCTGTTAATACCTTTAATATTTACATGCCACACTTGACCAACCTCCATAAACTTTGTGCAGGCCACTGTGATTCTTCACCTTGTTTCTCCTCGAAGTCAGGAGACCATTGTGCCAGATTCCTTTTAATAAAGCACCTAAAAAAAGATTGAGCACATGTACTGGTGACAAATATAAGAAGACCGTGTGCTTGGTGATGACTATGAGCGCACCTACTGGTAAAATTTGTACTTACAAGATTTTGTGTAGGTCAAAACATTCTCCACTACAATTTTGGAAATACACTAAGTTTCCTGTTTTCTGGTTTTTCCATTTTACATTCTAGTTTCCTATTTTCAATGCCATAGCATCTGTGTGTTCTCTAAATTAGTCGATGGGAATATTATTTTACAACACTTTCGTTGGTAGGTACCATATTTTACTACCCTTGTAGAAGGGAAAGTTTTCAAAAAGCCCTTCTAATGAAAAAATTATGAAAATTTTGACCGTCATATGTTAAAGAAGATGGGTGTCAGGCACTGCTACTCAAAAGTCACAATAGTCTACATAAGATATTGAGGAGAAGTGTGTGGAACCTCGTAATAGGAGTAGGAAAAGGAAGAACTTCCCTTTGGAAGGGCTTGATAGATTTTATTTGCATGCTTGCGAGTCCAATTTCGAGTGGAAAGCATGGCAATGGCCCAAGGACAAACATTTTTTGAAACCGCAAACCAAGGACTTATACCACACCGTATCGAAGGATTGGTTTTTTCATTTAAATAAGCAGTGGGGTAAGCATGAAGAACATATGGTGCCCACAATGGCCACATGGGATGAACTTTTTTTATATGGAAGGTACTATGGGGAGCCTTACCGACAGGTGTGAAGGTTTTTAGGTAGAGGTATTGCTCTAGATAGATGCTCGCAATGCATAACAACTAGTGAGAACCTCCCTCACTTGTTGAAGCCTGCCTGTCAATGTTTGTCTTAGCAGGGAAGATTTTCAAATGGATTCAAAAGACCTGGAGGATAGGTTTCTTCAAGAACGACCTCTTCTTGGGAGGGAAGGTGCTGAAAAGTAATGTGTTGCTTAGATGTACACAAATTGTTACGTATTTCTACTTTAAGCACGTATGGAAGGTCATGAATGGTCGGGTGTTTGAGAACGCCTTGGGAACAACTAGTTTCACAAATATTGTTCAAGAAAAAGGGAGGCAATTGCCGCCATTGGGAAATGGAAGAACTCTGAGGAGTGGAATTGGGCATAGTCACTGATCAAATGAGTAATATAGCAATCTAGAAAATACACATTCACTCTAATGATCTTTGTATGAGGTCAATCTTTCATAAGGTGGTCACCACCACAGTTGTAGCATGGTCCTAAATGTTGGCAAAGTGATCCTGGATATGCTCTCTGTTGATAGGCAGACCTTTGTCCTTCTAGCCCACCAATGGCTGGGAACAACAATGTGCATTCATCCAAAGTGTATCTACCTTCTCCTGAAGCATGAGATGTTGTTGGTGGTCCAACGTTGCCAATCATCCTCCAAGATTTTGATGCTTTTGGTTCTTTGGGTGGATAGTATGTTGAACTAGCCCCGTATTCACTTGGATCTTCGTAAACAGGCACAAACACCAAGGCTTGTTCCTTCGATTCCTCTATAGTGGGTGTATGCCTAATGCCCACTGGTTGCGTTCCTTGTAGAGGTGGTTGTTGCCCCAAAAATGATTGTGGCCATTCAACCCCTCTCGGTCCTGGAAAATTTCCCAATGTATACCTAGGCATTGGTGGTGCCTGAGGAGGTGCTACTTGGGTTGGTGGGGCATAGTGTTTCTCTCTCACATATCCCTTATGGTAGTAACACTCTTTTGTAGCATTATTTGTCCATTTTTACTTAATGGCACACCACTTAGGTTGCTTAGCCTGTGGTTTAGCAAAAAAACTTATCCTTTTGAGCACTTCCTCAACTTCTCTTGATTTATCATTACCTTGCTCTTTTGTGCTGACTTTGTAGACTTAGCTCCGTTTTCTTGTGATGATGAGTCATCATCCATGTCTTTGTAGTCACCTTCCTTGTAGACAACACAATTGTCTACTAGGTATGGAGCCTCCTTGGTCAACTCGTTTAGAGTTGAGCTCTTCTTCATATGAAAATCCCTCTGAAGATCTGCATTTCTTAGTACTTTGAGAATTATCAACATGAGTCAGAACTGAGTTGGTAATTCTTCCACAAGAAAAAAACTTACGCAGCGTTTCAACCTTAAGACTTCCTTTCTAATGGATTATCCCTCTTTCGGCTTGAACTTATGGATTTGCAAGACTGTATTCTGAGCTATCCTTTGTTGAGAGAATTTCTCGATAAACCCATCAAATACCTCTTCCATTGATTCAAAATATCTACATTCAATAGAGTGAAACCAGGTGGTGGCATCTGTTGTGCGCGTGTACGAAGTGTGCAAGAGAGGAAGCAGAGAATGGGGAAGGGGGTGATACACAGACAATCTCTGTTTGGGTTAGTGGAGAAGAAAGAGAAGAGTCAACCCTCTCTCTTTTTCTCCTTATATTGATTAGGTGAAATAAAGTGTACAAGGGTTTTTTCCCACGCCACCTATGAATACTAAATTAAAATAAACCAATCATTTCAATGTAATTTTTGAAAAAACAAATAGCATTTGCCTTGTAAACTGAACAAATCTCAATCTCAAAACATACGATACTAGCCACCTACTTAGTAGGCTTCCCACATGGGATTTAAGGCACACATATGAAATAGATTGTTCTCTAAATAACAAATAATGCATACTCTTAAACAACCATGAAAAACTTCACTCATCGAATCAAAACACATTACAAAACAATCCATTAAAAGATTAATCTTTTTGAACAAAAAAAATTATATGTGATATGAATGCACGTCTATGCTTAAGCAAAATGCAACTTTTAAAAGAGCACCATCTGCATTTAATTTTGAGTTTGTACATAAAATATAAATCTTAAAATTTTTGCCAGAGTCTCCTTTGTACGGTGACCTCTTTCTCAAAAAAAATCAATATACCCTTTTCTTGGGCTCCCACATGGGATTTTCATCACATAATTTCTTTTTCCAAAAAAACTCCCCACCTCATCTTGGGCTCCCACTCTGGATTTAAGGATTATCTTACACGTTAAAATCAAACACATTTTCAATAGAGTCAAAGTAATCTAACTTCAAAGTGGTGGTATGACACATAGACCCAAGGTATGCTAGACGTGTCTTGGCAAGAAACTATAGCTCAAGATAACACACCCGGTCAAGCCATATGACCATGTGAGAAATTGAGACTATAGAATTTGTAGCTACATGTTAAAGAAACTAAGGATCTTAAAATCTTTAACGCTTTTTATCGTAAAAAGAGGCACAACTACACATTTGGTAAGAATGGATAGCTCAAGAGACCCGATCAAGCCATATGGATAGCTAGAAGAATTGAAGGTAAAAATCGATAGCTCAAGATGGCATACTCGGTCAAGCCATATGACCATGTGACAAATTGAGACTATATTTGTAATTATATACAAAATAAAGACATTGTATATGTGTGACACATAGACCCAAGGTATGCTAGACATGTCTATATTTGTAATTATATACAAAATAAAAACATTGTGTATGTGTGACACTTAGACCCAAGGTATGCTTGATGTGTCTTGGCAAGAAACTATAGCTCAAGATAATACATCCAGTCAACCCTTATGACCATGTGAAAAATTGAGACTATAGAATTTGTAACTACATGTAAAAGAAACTAACGATCTTTAAATCTTTAACGCTATGATGTCACACATCTAGTTTGAGATTAAGTACATTATTTATTGAATTAATACAACACTACTACCCAAAATTGTGAGTATCACTAACTTGCAAAATCTAGGCTAGATTTTGAGCTTGCTTTGAAAAAATTTGACAAAATGTGACAAGATTTAGTGTAACTACCGATAGATGCTTCAAATCTATGATCTAAAAGCCGATTTAGTGCACCGGACAGGCAACGAGAGGCTTAGGGAGTCAACAGCGTTGGTGGCTGCAGTGGAAGAAGTCGGGACTCGGACGCCAGCTCCAGCAGGTCGAGACGTCAAGATTAAGTGTCACTGATCAGCAGGTCAAGACTCAGATGCCATAGCTAAAGCCTAAGGGCATTGAGCACGCGAAAATAAGTCACGACTAAAGTGAACTGAGAACTCACTCTGCGTCTGGCAATCGCTTTGCTTGCAAGGTGCTGGTCTCCCATCGTGAGCGTCAGCACAAACTCCTCCACTCATTGTCATCATCCTTGCCGAAGAATTCTGAAAAGATGAAGCTTAATAAGATGAGGCCCAAGGAAGTGGTTGAGAATGCGAACTTGCTGCGGGAGGCATAGCTCACAACTACAAAACAAATACAAAACAAAGGCCTCAAAGCAAGCAATCACATATTAAATTGATCAGTAGAGAAAAGCTAGCTTTTTTATAAGATGTAGCTATAGCAGAAAGAAAAAACCGCCGTTCCAGGTATACAAGACACCATCAACCAGTTCGGTAGGATTAATGACACAATGTTGAAGACACTGCCACTACAGAAGCTTGCATCATAGTGTATAGACAAACATCTCAAGTATAGAAACAATATACTGTTTACAGATCAACATTAGTTGAAGAAAGAGTTTGTGGCAAAGCCTTGCTAACTTGAAACAAATTTGGAATCCAGCACTAGCTGGGAGTGGTGAGCATAGATCTAAAGCCAATGTCTACCAAGTGAGAGGGGATACTAGGAAGCTAGAGAAGTTAGAACAACAACGGTGAAAATTTCACTTAAAGAAATATGAAAACCTTCACTGAGGACAGATATGAATATTGTTTTCAAACCTTCACCGAAGACAGATTTGAACATTGTTTTCAAACAAGACGATTGCACAGGCTAGCTACACTAACAAATATAAACAAGACTGACAACAGAATCATTATAGCAGACATAAATGGAACTGTAACATCGGAGAAATGACAAAGAAGGCATGACAAAACAACATTTCACATAATAAAATAGAATAAAGAATGATAGAATGAGATCTTAAAGGCACTCACCTTGAAGGAAGTCGCAGTTTTAGCCTCTTTACGGACAACGTCAAGGACATAATCAATGAGCTCCGTGCCTTCGGTGTAGTGACCCTTGGCCCAGTTGTTGTTGCCAGCTCCAGACTGGCCAAAGGTGAAGTTATCTGGGCAGAAGACCTGCCCATAGGGGCCCATTCGAACACTGTCCATAGTAGGGTGAAAGCATGGTTTGGTGGTACAAAAAAAGGACCTATTTTGCTTCTACCTGGTTGGTACTTCTACATATGTCCACACTTTGGAGGGAACCTTTTTTTCATCTATGTTAAAGAATGGTAGGAGGGAAATTTGTATGATTTAAACTTTCTGTGAAAGAAAACGTGGGTGGGGCAATAAGTAATGTGAGTGGTGTTTTGAAACTGTGCCAAAATCCCCATCACAGTACCATGCGTTTGTGAGTGGCGCAGTTGCTCAACATATTTTCCAGCGTCCGCCTTGCTCTCTTACCACAATACCTTCTGCAAACCACTGCAGTTTGCAGGTAACAGGCTCCCCGACTACTCACAATCAGGAAGATGAGGACGCTAGCGAGGAAATCAGCAGCCAAAGCATCACCGGACAATGGGAAGAAGAAGAAGAGGACAATGGATGCAAAGTCCCCTCGGAACATCGACACCCCAAATACAAGGGCTAGCAAGGGGGCCTCCTTTGTGGAGAGGGAGAAACCTGCTGTGTCCGTGGAGACTTCATTTAAGCCTGGGCCTCTTTTTGCCGATGGTGAGACTCCACGGACATCTACAACATCTAAAGGTAGGTTCTATGAGAACTTTGCGTTTTCTGGTGATTTACCATTTTCTTTTCCATGCATGCAAGCTTATTCATGTATTTTATCTGATGAGGTCTGCATTTGCTTTTTTTGCATGCAGCAAGTACATGTGCATGTTTGGGATTTTCTTAGGGATTTAGGGTTTAGGAAAGTTACAAAGTTACATGGATAAGCTGCTCTTTAGATTGTTAACTTGCATACATGCAAGTGCAAAAATCAGTATATGTTGTGCATGAGCATAGCACAAAGTTGAAGCTCAGTAGGGCTGTCAGCATAAACAAATTTGGTTAGTACCAAATTTGGTACTAACCAGTACCAAATTTGATACTAACCACTACCAAATTTGGCTCTGTACACAACTGAATTTTGCAATTGTCACCTGAATGAGATACATTCATTTCATTCCATGTGTTTTGTTTTGCACAACTAAAATGAGGCATATAGGGTGAATAATCAGGTATTTGGACTGTTGGAATGAGGGCATGTCTTTACTTGCGTGTTGTTTCCACATCGCAAGAAAAACAAGGTGGAGGAGTACCCTATCTTGACAAAGTTCTGCTATACAGCACAAGAGCTTCATGATGAGTATGGATTGAGCATGGAGGGGGTGTTGCCAAAGGATCTTACACAAGATGACATCCCCGATGACTAGTGGCTCACTGTATTTAGGCATTCCAGCCAGAAGAAGACAAAGATTGGCTTAAATAACGTGCAGCCACGGCTTCAGGATGAATGCAGGTTCCTGTTCCATAAGGTGTACCAAGCTCCACCATCATGTGGGGAGATCACTACAAAATTTTCCCGTTGTTTTGCATATGAGAAGTGTCATGCAGCCACAAAGGACCCTGCGGGCCACAGGGTTGCATGGGCCAGGTTTGGTGAGAGTGTACTCAACATGTGTCCTCCCGACCAGGAGGCTTGGAAAAGAAGGTTGAGAATTGGCGAAAGGCAAACGGTGCATCCCAAGGAGGCCACCCATCAAATACCAAGAAGCCCCGACTTACGCCAGTCGGTAGTATGCCCCCTACAAAGAAAGTCCCCCCACAGCGTCATGAGGAGAAGACACCTGATTATATTGCGGACCTTGAGGCTATGGTTAGGAGAGTCCCTCGGACATGTGTGGGGGTAGCTGATAGGCTGAAAGAGCTGACAATGTCACTGAAGCAGAAGAAGGAAACACTCTTGAGGGTGGAGGGTTCCAATAAACTTGTTAAGCAGATTATGGACGACATCAAGGAATATGAGACCCAGCTGGAAAAACTGAGAGAGGCCAACACTGGCGATGACGCAGAAATCAATGTGATAGAAGCTGATTTGGCTGCCAGTCAAAGGATGCTACGCCGATACGGAATAAGTGAAGATACGTCATTGCTCGACAAGGAGATTCTAGAGCAACAGGTGGTGGTAGTTTTGGGAGTTTTTGGTAGAACTCTTTATGCCTGGTTAGGTGGGATTGGTAGTGTTAGGTACCTTTGGTAGAACTGTTTATGCTTGGTTTGGTGGGATTGGTAGTGTTAGGAACCTTTGATAGAACTGTTTATGCTTGGTTTGGTGGGATTGCTAGCATTAGGTACTTATGGTAGAACTCTTTTTATTCTAGGTAGTTTATGGTTTCCTTCTGTCTTATGGTTTGGTATTTCTGGTACTTTTTGGTAGTTTTGGTACTTTAAGGTACCTTTTGAAAGTGATGCAAAAGGTGTTATGGTAGTTTTATGCTGATAGCTTTGGTAGTTTTGCTAGTTTTGGTACTTTTAGGTACTATTTGAAAGTGCTGCAAAAGTGTAATTGGTAGTTTGATTTTGGTATTTTGATAGTTTTGGTACTTGAAGGTAGTTTTTGAAAGTGCTGCAAAAAGTGTTTCTTTGGTAGTCTTGGTAGTTTTGGTACTATTTGAAAGTTTGATTTTGGTCGTTTTGGTCGTTTTGGTACTTTTGGTACTTTTAGGTACTATTTAAAAGTGCCGCAAAAAGTGGTTTTGGTAGTTTTGGTACTTTTAGGTACTATTTGAAAGTGCTGCAAAAAGTGGCTTTGGTAGTTTTGGTAATTTTAGGTACTATTTGAAAGTGCTGCAAAAAGTGGCTTTGGTAGTTTGATTTTGGTAGTTTTGGTACTTTTAGGTACTATTTGAAAGTGTTGCAAAAAGCTTGTTTGGTAGTTTGATTTTGGTAGTTTTGATACTTTTAGGTACTATTTGAAAGTGCTGCAAAAAGTGGCTTTTGGTAGTTTTGATAAGGTTTGGGTAGTTTAGTTCTGCATTGAGGGTATTTATATGTTTTTGGTACTATATGATTCCCGAGTTTGGTAGTTTTGGTGGTTTTGGTAGTTTGGGTTCTGTTTGGTAGTACAGTACTTAGAAGTACCAGTCTCGGTATGACTTCTTGGTAGTTTTTGAAACTAATTAGGACCGTTGGTTGTCAACAGGTTGAGTATGACACTCTGGAGAAAAAATGGAAGGAAGGTCAAGAACATATCCTATTTGTGAAGGAGATGTTGTCTGATATCAGGCTTGGGAAGAGGTTCCTGCTATATCCTAGGCCCCAGGTTAATGATTCGGTAAATGTGATCCCGGTGTTTGGTATGTGTGTTGCATGCGGTGAGCCCTTGGGAGTGCTCACATGTAGTCAGAACCTTCATGCTAAAGTGCCGACACTAGTATCATCCCTTGTGCTTCAATGCTCTGTTACAAAGCCGGGATTAGTGTGTCAAGCCGGGTTGTAATATGGTAATCTCTGATTTGGCAAAGTCCTGGGCCAGTGGGCTTCAAGTTGTCAAGAGTAAGTATGTGTGCATTTTTGAATACATATGCGCACTTGCAACTCAATGAGGTTTTCATACAAGTTAGTATGTCTTGTATTTATTTTTGTTTGCAGAGGAGCAGGATGCTGCAGTTGCTGACCAGCATGCCACAAAGTCGGCTGCAAGTTGAATATGGGACGTGGATGAGGTGACAAGGGAGATATCAGATGTTCTCCATGATCTGAAGCAAGGTAATTCTGTAGGGAAAGACAATGTGACGGGGCAAAGATGCGAGGCAACAGGTGACAGTGAAAGTAAAAGTGAGGAGGAGGCCAGCGATGATAAAAAGACAGGTGACAACGAAAGTAAAAGTGAGGAGGAGGCCAGAGATGGTAAAAAGACTAAGGACAAGGAGGAAGGTAAAGTCCCTGTTGTTGTGGAGCTGGATGCGGAGAAATCCATGATGCTGCCAACACAAAGCTCGATGATGCAACGGCCAAGAAGGGAGAGGAAGAACCCAAAGGGACGGAGGAAGAAGCCACAAAGGGGGGTGTTGGGGAGGGGGTGGAAACCACAAAGGGGAGTCAAGGGGAGGCCAAAGAGGGCTCGGAAGGCAACAAAGATCGGAGGGAGGCCGAGGATGAGCAGGAAGAGGACAGCACCGACGGGGGCGTTGACTCTATTGCTGTCGATGCTGTTTTGAAGCGGAGAGGTGATTCCCCTGATTCCGCGACCCTGCAAAAACTTTTTGGTTTGCAGAGAAAGAAGCGCAATCGCGCCCGTGATCTATTATCCCATGCGTGCAAACTGTAGCCAGTGAGAATCTACTGTATTCCACACTTTGTGCTTTTTAGTGACTGAGTCAACTTGATTTTTTGGCCCTGAGCTTTATCTGTTCTCTCTATCTGGTTGTGTGTTGGTATGTTACCTTTCGTTACATTAATGTTTTAGTTGTCCTCACTATATGTGCATTAAAGTACCAAATTTGGTACTGTTGAACTTGGGTGCACGTCTGTCCACTATTACAGTACCAATTTGGTACTTCTTGAACTTGCTGTTTCGGATAGTTCTTATCACTTGTGCAATACACTACAAAATTTGGTAGTTTTTGGTCCAGTTTTCTGTTTTAGATATGATGTTTGCATTGTGTATTTGTCCCCACTCATTATGTCTGTTGGTGCTATAGTAAGTTGGTGGCTAGACGAGACACCGGAAAGCACATTGCTACATCTTGATGTGGCTGCTAGACCCGGGTGGATGATTGTGCTTGATCTTAATGACGTGCTAATAACCAGCTACTGCTGCAGCAAAATCCCTGAAGCCCTTCAGTGCCTGGAAGAGAAGCACATGCCAGGGGTAGTCTATCTCCAAAAGGATGTAATTTGTCTTGTAAGGCCGGATGCGGAGCAGTTCATCCTACGGCTTAAACAGAAAGCCAGCCTAGTGTTGTGGTCCTGCTGTAGAAGGGAAAAACTGTTACACATGGTGAACGCGTGCTTCCCCAACCATAGAAGGCAAAAATATTTTGCAGGTAAAGCATGCCCACTTTGAATGTTGCAGGACATAAGTTATGCATACCTCTAACCCCGTTTTTTGGCATTAGCAGATATTCTCTCCCAAGAGGACTGTGAAATATGGCAGCTCCGTATGTCGGAGGTGCCGATTGTGCCCAAAGACATGGGCGATAAGCCCATTTTCCTGAAGAAGCTACGGACGCTGTGGGCAAGGCACCCGAAGTACGATGCCAGCAACACTATTCTTGTAGATGATTGTAGATACAAGTCTCTTAAAAATGATTATGAAAATTGTATGGCAATCCGATCATACGATCCCATGGTAGTAGGAACCGATTACCCGTTTTACTTGCTGGATTTTGTTTTTCCTTGGTTGCTCGGGTGGATAAGGGATCGGTACCCAACAACGTACACTCGCAAAAACCTAGTCTTTGACACTGAAGATGATATTTTTGGGTACATTATTGATTACTTCATAAATATGGAGGGGTACTCGTATGAATTTGATCTCCTGAGGTAGGAGATTGCCATAATCATGTAAATAGTGGAATTTTGTAACCCGATACTATACATAATGGAAAACCACTTTTCTTGTTTAGACTGTCTTGGTATCTTGATCTCTACTGTTGAAACCTCTGACTAATTCTGTTGAAACCTCTTGGAGCTAACCAGGTTGCCCAACATTTTAATTTTTGAGGCAGATAGCATCTATGTTTGGCATACCTTTCATGTTATCAACGTAGTTCTAGACATTGCTCAAGGTGGTCGTATCAAATACGAATAGACAAACTGAAAAATACCAAGAAAGAAAGTAAACCATAAGTGATACAACAAGTTCAAGAAGTACCAAATTGGTGCTATAATAGTGGACAAACGTGCACCCAAGTTCAACAGTACCAAAAAGTACCAAATTTGGTACTGTAATAGTGGACAGACGTGCACCCAAGTTCAACAGTAACAAAAAGTACCAAATTTGGTACTGTAATAGTGGACAGACGTGCACCCAAGTTCAACAGTACCAAAAAGTAGAGATATAGTGAGGACAACTGAAACAGTAATGTAATGAAAGGTAACATACCAACACAAAACCAGATAGAGCAATAAAGTAAACCATAAGTGATGCAACAAGTTCAAGAAGTACCAAATTGGTACTGTAATAGTGGACAGACGTGCACCCAAGTTCAACTGTACCAAAAAGTACCAAATTTGGTAATGTAATAGTGGACATACATGCACCCAAGTTCAACAATACCAAAAAGTACCCAATTTGGTATTGTAATAGTGGACATACGTGCACCCAAGTTCAACAGTACCAAAAAGTACCAAATTTGGTACTTTAATGCACATATAGTGAGGACAACTGAAACAGTAATGTAATGAAAGGTAACATACCAACACAGAACTAGATAGAGAGAACAGATAAATCTTAGGGCCAAAAAATCAAGTTGACTCAGTCATCAAAAAGCACATAGTGCGGAATACACTTGGTACTGTTGACTACCATATTTGGTACTATTGACTACCGGATTTGGTACTATTGACTACCGGATTCAGCTGTTCAATCAGGGCTTCTCATTGCCCTCAAGTAACATGGACGCACCTTCGTTGCTCTTATCATCATGATATGGCATGCTATTGTATATCCTCTCATATACTTCAGTAGATAACTTGTATTGTAAAATTTGACCTAGGGATCCTGCAATAGGCTCCATCAGGAAACGTATGGCCCTAACAAGATGTGAGTAGATCATTACCGGAGATGTGTGATCCAATAGCCGGTATGTATCAGCTTTTCCTTCAACTTGGCCATACAAAAAGCCTTCAACAACATTCCCTCCTCTAACAATTTTGTTATGCCACTTATCCTTTTGTGCTTTCACCGTTTGGTACAACACCTCTGTGCATTTGATAATGTAGAAGTCTTCGTTTGCCTCAGCTGCTTTCACTGCAAAATTATCCCCTATGGACAGCATGCCACTTAACATTTGAGGGCATCCTTCATATAGTGGCAGGTTGGACACTTGGCTCATCGGAATCGATGTTGAATCTCCACCCTCCTCCTCGTCATCTGATTTATCATCCCTAATTGTATCCCCGAACTCTGGCAATGGTTTGATGCAAACATATTTCCATTCTTCAATGTGCATTCTGTTCCTGCATCTTCTCCACAACCCATGCATACACGGATCACAAAAGCATGAAAGTGATCGAAAGCGTATGGCGGTGCGGTTGTCCTGTGAATAGCCATCAACACAATGAAATGAGCGGGAGCCAATAATGTGCTCACATTACCATTGTAGATTGCGTTGCACTTCATCCGCGCCAATAAGCCAAAAGACACTTTGCGTATTACACCTCTGAGACTATTCTCTTGGCTGAAAAGTTGCTTTCAAAAAGTTGACAACATCGGCTGCACACTTCATGCGCCAGCCATCTGGTTTCAATTCCTCATGTGTCAAAGTTCTCTTGATGACTGCCCCTTTCCCATCATGCTCACCTTTTCTATGGCCGGATGCAGAGAAGTTATGCATCATGTGCAAGCCTGTCATTTGATAGTACCTGGCCACAAAATAGTAAGGTCTACGGGCCTTGAATTGTGAAGCAGCACCATCTGACCAAACCCAATGTTGTTGTAGAGAATGTCCTTGTTCTTTCGGCCACTTGTCATGCAACAAGAAACAATGTTGTACAAACAATGTGTCATGCTGCTTGTCATTCGACATGTAGAAGTGTAGCGTCTTCTGTGTACCACCTGTTGCATTTCTTAAATAAGTGATGTGCACAAGTATTGTGACTTGGGTAGACCACCAATGCCTTGACTGAATTTCATTCTGAACTTTAAAGGAATAATTCTCCGCCGCAAAGTCAATAACAGATACTACAACGTTGCTAGGAAAATTCTGCAAACAGTCCTTGAATTTTTGGGCTTGCTAGTGGAAGACAAAGTTGTGCCTGATGAAGCCTGTCAGATGGGATGAAAATAGGCTAAGAAAAGTCCCACTTTTCATCCGTTACACAATCAAGTCCTTTCTCTTCTTCTGACTCCCACCTTCGTGAACCTGTCCTGTTCCAACCTCCATGAGAACCTTCACAGACACCTCCTTGCTATCCTCTACTATCTCATTGGGACAAAATGTCAAGCTCCGTACTCCACATTGTCAGTAGTCCCCCATCAAGCATTTCTTCACATGGTATTCACAATTTGGAGGCTTTGGGCACATGATGGATTCCCACATACCAGTGATGTGCTGACACACTGCTTGGTTTGCAAAACACGTTCCTCTCTCATCACCTCTACAACAAACGGAGCAAGTGCAAAGGTGACCTTTCCCGTGGTGCCCAAACTTGTTCTTCCGCATTTGATTAAGGGCCTCTTTGAAATAGAGCATCTGCACATGAACCACACAGCAGCAAGTATTTCTGTCCTTCAACTTCCATACAAAGTATGGCTTCAATGCCTCGAAGCATCTAAGAGACACTACCAGTGTTGGGTGAGCCTTCTTGAATCTTTGGTACAGCTCAACCTATGGTACAAAAACAAAATGATTCATAAAAAAACCAACTTCATGGTACTGGTAAAATTCCACTACTGTAGTAGTGCCAAAACTGGATTTAGGCAATTCCAAATATGGTACCGTAGATTTGGTACTGTCGGTAGGCTTTGGTACTCTATAGATATTATTTGGTACTCTACATATAGGCTTTGGTACTATCAGGAGTGTGGGGTACCTTGTAAATAGACTTTGGTCCTATAGTGGTAGGCTTTGGTACTCTACAGATAGGATCTGGTACGCTTCTAAGAGGATTTGGTACTCTACAGATAGTCTTTGGTGGTATCCAATGAGTTTGGTACTCTACATATAGGCTTTGGTACTATCAGAAGTGTGGGGTACCCTGTAAATAGACTTTGGTCCTATAGTGGTAGGCTTTGGTACCCTACAGATAGGATCTGGTACTCTTCAGAGAGGATTTGATACTCTACAGATAGTCTTTGGTGCTATCCGATGAGTTTGGTACTCAATAAATAGACTTTGGTTCTCTATACATAGGCATTGGTACTAGATAATAAGTTTTGGTACTCTGTCGAGAGGGTTTGAAACTCTATGGATAGGCTTTGGCACTCGATCACTAGGATTTTGTACTAGATATACCAGATTTGGTGCTCTACAGATCTGAGTTGGTACTCCATAGATAGGCTTTGGTACTCGATATAGTGGATTTGGTACTCTGCATATGTGCTTTGGTACTCCATAGATAGCCTTTGGTACTCGATAGACAATATTTGGTACTCTACATATAGGCTTTGGTACGATCAGAAGTGTGGGGTACCCTGTAAATAGACTTTGGTCATATAGTGATAGGCTTTGATACTCTACAGATAGGATTTGGTACTCTACAGAGAATATTTGGTACTCTACAGATAGTCTTTGGTGGTATCCGATGAGTTTGGTACTCTATAAATAGTTTTTGGTTCTCTATACATAGGCATTGGTACTAGATAAATAGGTATTGGTACTCTATCGAGAGGGTTTGAAACTCTATGGATAGGCTTTGGCACTCGATAGCTAGGATTGTGTACTCAATATACCGGATTTGGTACTCTACAAATCTGATTTGGTACTATCAGAAGTGTGGGGTACTCTGTAAATAGATCCTAGTCCTATAGTGATAGGATTTGGTACTCTACAGAGAGGCTTTGGTGGTATCCGTTGAGTTTGGTACTCTGTAAACAGACTTTGGTTCTCTATACATAGGCATTGGTACTGGATAATTAGGTTTTGGTACTCTATAGAGAGGGTTTTAAACTCTATGGATAGGCTTTGGCACTCGATAGCTAGGATTTGGTACTTTATAGATATTCTTTGGTACTGTAAACACCCTCTGTTGTAAAACAGACTACCAAATTTGGTACTGTTTGGACCAAATAAGCCTTAAGTAGCACCAAACAAGATGTACAATTACTAGAAGTTGTTGGTACCTGAGATTTGTCGAGTAGATGTATAGGATGTTTGAAGACACTTTTCCTTCCAATTCTCATCTTGCATATGTCTTTCTTGTTGGGTGAAACTCTGCTCTCTGATGTACAAAAGGCATATACTGTTTCATTGGTAATAAAGGTTCCTCGTGGCAATTGTCTCTCACAAGCACTCAATGGCAACACTTCATCTTCATCTTTATTCTCTAGCCGTGAGCTTGCTGCAGCTATATTCCTTCGATGGATCCCAGGATACTAGCCATTCTGGATTGGTTTATTGATTGTGAGTTTGTACTATTGTTCAGAATCATTGCCAAAGAGATTCTCTTTACAAAAAGTTCACTTGTTGAATGAGGGACCTTGATTTGAGTCAAAGTGTTTCGCACACCCGATACAACAGTGTCTTTGACTTTGTTGAAATTTGATGGTTGCAGCAAGGAAAATGTTTGGTGGTCCAGGAGTTGCCATAATATTTCCTTCTGCTCATTCTTTGCAATCCCTACTGTTTGCTTGCACCAACATCGAGCCACTGTTGCACAAATGTTCTTTCTTGACCTGGCTTCCGGTAATCCAAGACTCGCAGACGTAGAATGTCTTTCCTTGCTTCTCTGTGCGCGTTTCTTTGCAGCCCAATAATCACGAAGAAAAGCCTGATTACCGGTACATGTAGCTGGAATACTAGTGCTAATGGAATTGATGTGCATCTGCTGAACATTGCTTGGGCCACCTTGTACCTCGTCAAAAGAGAGGAACTGTGCGTCACCTTCCATCTCGTCAATAGAGAGGAGCTGTGCATCACCTTCTACCTCGTTGAAAGAGAGGTCCTGAGCATCACCTTCTATCTCATTGAAATAAAGGTCCTGAGCATCACCAAGCCAGTAATCTCCTGCGCTACTATCCATTTGCAAATAGAGAGAGAGAGAGAGAGAGGGAGAGAGAGAGAGAGAGAGAGAGAGAGAGAGAGAGAGAGAGAGAGAGAGAGAGAGAGAGAGAGAGAGAGAGCTCTCGAACATAGCAGCTCGGTGGCTATGGAGGCGGTAAGGAAGGCGAGAAGGTTCAAAACTGAGAGAGACACACAGGGAGAGGGACGTGTGAGGGGAGAGAGAGAGAGAGAGAGAGAGAGAGAGAGAGAGAGAGAGAGAGAGAGAGAGAGAGAGAGAGAGAGAGATAGAGAGAGAGAGGTGCTGGAGTGAAAGCTCCCAACCGTAACCCCACCCCCCGGCCCCGCCGTCACCCCCCACCTCTTCTTAGGATTGCATGCTTTTAAAGTTAAAAAAACGTCCACTTAAAAAAGAAGTTTATTTTCCCTCCTCAATTCCAAAAAAATGCCCATGGTTTTTACACACAAGAATCACCAGGCATATGCTGTGTCAAGGACACTCCTTTTTGTACTACCAAACATTGTTTGACCCAGTACCTGGCTCCAGATCCATGAGCACGACACGAGGCACGTAGCGCCCGCAGCTTGCCTCGTTCTAGTACACATTCACTCTCTCCAGCTACACGTTAGCATCACCGATGTATGACCCCGTGGGATCAATGCCGAGCTCTATGCATACCACCTCCCAAAACTTGGCATCGATTTGGCTGCCTTTGCACTTGTTTGTGCATTCACAACTTCTGTGACGAGGAGATATCCACCTCATAAACTCAGTCCAAGCAATCAACCAACTGAAGTCGCTCGATTGCAATCCCCACATTATAGAGCGACTCTTCGCCCAACTGCCTTGTTGGTCGCTATACGAATATCGTTCATCTGCTTCCCGGCTGCCCAGTGTCTAGTAATTCCATCTTAGCCAGCATCGGCTAATGTCATGTGTCACATCCAACCCTATGTGTCCGTGGACAAACTACACCATAACAGGGTTTCCATCGTCCAGTCAGTCTAGATTAGAAGTGATCTGGCACTTTTGTGAGTCTATTCGTAGACCGTGCATGCCCAATCACTTAGTGTAGATGCATATCCTGTGGTTGCACACCGCATAAGCATAAACATTTCCATCAGATTCCATCAGAGTCAGTTTGGGGATTTTTCCAATGACTTTATCCTATTTTCCCTTTTTTTTGACATTTTTCACTTATTAATTTAAGTGACTTCCCAACAAAAGTAAGTAGGGCAAATTGGGTAGGAAAATATATAAGCAAACCCAAGTTAGCACTCTTGGGCAGATGAGCAAGGAGCACAACAGGCCCCCAGGCAGCAGGTACTCCCCCTCTCTCAGCAAGACCCTCTCCAACCATTCCTTAGCGAGCCCCTCCCCATTCAGCCCAGTGTTTTTTGTGGCACCATCCTCTCTTGTAGCATGGTGTTTCCACAAGCAACATAGCAGCAGCAGTCCCCAACCTAGCGTTTTTGCTATCGTCATCCACCCCCAATCCCTAGCATTTTGGGATCGCCCTCAAGGGACTGCAGCCAACTAGCATTTTCAGCAATAAAGGGCTGCAGATATCAGCATTTTCAGCCTAGTGTTAGCAGCCTACAAAACGCAGTCAGAGACTTGCAATTGGGCAGCGTTTTCAGCCTTCAGTCGCCGTATCAAACCAACGTTTTCGGAGTCAAGGACAACATTCATTTTCAGCCTTAAAAACACAGCCAAACCTGCGTTTTCAGGCGTAGAAACAGCCCCTAGGTTTTGGCAAATTTCAGCCCTAAAGTCATCATCGTCATCACCGACATAGTCACGAGTTGCATCACTCCATGCATCATCATTGTACACCTTTGTGCAATCAATAAGTAGACCACTCTCGCCGACGAGAGTGGGGCCTTCGGAGGAGGGTTGTACAACGTCTCTGGTGTCGTATCTCTCTTCTCTCTTTCTCTCAGTCTCATACACTTGCACACACAATATCCACTCACTTTGTTCGTGATCACAGTACTCTCCATAAAGAACGGAAGGCTCTCCCTTCCATAAGAACAAAAAGGAACCTTGAGCAAAATATGGATCACTCATCTTGAGAAAGAACAACATTCATTCCGCTGCACCTGACAGCTAATGAGTAGGAACATGTGCATAATCACTCGTCAAGCAAAGCAACTCAAATGAAACGCGGGCTGGTGCTCACCGGAGCCTGCCCTCTCGCAATGTGGTGCGTGTATCACATTCACCATCACTTCCTTCCATACGTTCTTGAGCGCCACAGCAATTGGTTTGCAAAAACCACCAAAAATTATGCCACCCTTTTCATTGCATCGCCCTGTCGTAGTGATCTGGTCTCTACTACCCTGGCTATTCTCATGCGCACTCATGTTGCACTCCCACTCGGTGGACAGCCCACTTTGTCAAGGGGGAACTTATCGACCATCCGTAGACTGCCCCAACATGTTGTTCTACCCATGCCAAAATATCTCACCACACATCTTAGTTGTTCACTGGTCCCCCCGGCTCAGCCCAATATACCATGATTGTTGTACATCCCCGACCATTTGATCGTGTTCCTGGCTGCCTGGTATGGTATCGAGTACACTTTACCCGCCTCGCATCCTCTTGTAATCCGCCTTGTCGAGGGGGAATCCAACGATCATCTGTGGCCTACATTCGAACCAGCCCCTGCTGATCCATCTCTTCCTTCACAATTGCTACCTCAGTGGCCCACTTATCCTGCATCATAGCCACCTTCTCAAAAAGCCAGGTTATCCCTTGCTCTTGCTGGCGGAGCTCGTCCTCCAACATTGCTTTCTTTCCTTCAAGTTCCTTCCTTGTTCTCTTACTTTCCAAGCGCATCAAATCTACATCCCTGTGGTAAATCTCCATAGTCCTCGAGCGAGTTTGAGTCAAAGCATGCATAGCATCTTGCACCGCATCCCAGTCATATTCCGGTTCTTCTCTACTCCATCCATCATAACGTTCAACTAAACGGTGTGTCGCCCTTTCAAAGCATAAGGACGCAACTTCCACATTGAACCAAGCCTTTAATGAGGCCATCTTGACAAGCTCTGATACCAAATGTTAGGACCCAAGTGCATATATAGCATAAGAGGTCACAATACACTGAACACGGGCTCAACAAGAGCCTAATAGCAAACTAGCGCCAGGTCTATAGTGGCCGAAAACACCTCTGGATCCAAAAACAATAATCATGTAGCGAGTGAGGGATTGACTCTCCTCAACTTGATAAGCCAACATGGATTTACAATACAAATGATGGGGGTTCGGAGCACTGTGGCTCACCTTTCAACTGGCATACAAAACGTGGGCTCCAGACCCACTCGAGTGACCTGCTGAGTTAAGAATTCAGACTTGGGACTTAGAATGCAGAGTGTTAAGAATGCAGACATGGGACTTAGACCTATGTAAGCTTTACAAAACTGTCTTGGGCAAGTTGATATTCAGAGGACTCCATGATACCCACACCTCGAAAACTTTGTCTTGACAATGCATTTCATGTTAACTGATGCGACTATGTAAAATGCAAGTGAGAAACCTCCATTTCTAGACTAACTCTAGTGATTATTGGAGCTGAGCATTGGCTCTGCTGCACTTCCGACCAACACCCCCTCTTTCACACACTCCCACACCCCCAAAATCATCTTCAAAAGTGCAAGGAATCATCAACATATTTATAATTCTTTACCAGTTCACATTGACTGACATAATACAAACTCATATCTTATGCAGGTGAGGTGTGCATTACTAGTACTTGCAGATCATGAATTCTGGCTTCTAGTAAGCATACCTTAAATCTTTGAGCCTGAACTTCTACTTCTTTACTCTGACAAGACAACAGCTAGAACAATCATTATGTAAATAGAATCAAGACAAACATGGTGAAAAAACTTAGCTGCAGTCTAAAAGCTCCGTCAACCAGCCATTACCTTTCTTGCTATTGCCATGCCAACATGCTCCTGACCAGTTTCTGAATGTATGGTCTGTTTAAAATGTTGCTTGAGCTCATGGATAGTAGAGCCTGGTTAACTCGTCCAGCCTTCAAAACACACACACGATGCTCATACAAGTTTCTCTCTCTCTCTCTCTCTCTCTCTCTCTCTCTCTCTCTCTCTCTCTCTCTCTCTCTCTCTCTCTCTCTCTCTCTCTCTCTCTCACTCTCACTCACTTCAGGCACACACACACACACACACACACACACTTTTTGTGCTCTCTTGCCGTGTGTTTGCAAGGGAGGCTTGAAGCTAAGTGGAACACTGCTACATAGTAAAATGCAAACATTCTTTGACTTAATACTGATATTGTGATGATGGATGTTGCGTAGGAGCCAATGGTCCTTCTGGCCAGGGGAAGGGGTGCGATCCACAGAAGGGGTAGCAGGAGCCAATCAAGAGGGTGTACGGGCTGTGCAAGCCCTTAGGGGTCTACGCGAACGTTGATGTTGCGATCGGCCGCTTGTAGGGATGGCAGCTCGGTTGAGGACACCCACCATACGCAGAGAAGAAGAGACGAGAAGATGACAGCAACCCATGAGAGAGAGAGAGAGAGAGAGAGAGAGAGAGAGAGAGAGAGAGAGAGAGAGAGAGAGAGAGAGAGAGAGAGTAGCAGAAGCAGAAAGGGCTGATCTGGGGCACGAAACAGGGAAAAAGGCTTTCCTCGCTAAAGCTTCCCACTTCACAGGTACAAAATTTAATTGCAAGGGAAAAACCCTGCCCCGAAAAAGAGAAAAATAGTGTGAAACCTTGAAAAATAAACCTATTTTTAAAAAAAATTCCCCTTGGCAAATTCAAGGAAAGAAATTTTTTATGTTTGGAAAAATGATTTTTCCTGAGCACCGGTAGGGCTGGAGACTCGAGTCCCAGTATCTCTCTCTCTCATTAGTCTCAGCACTCAGCCCATTGAAGGTGGTTCTGCACATGTGGGCACTATGATTGTATAGTTTTGCTTAGGCCACATTGGCTGAATGAACTTGCAAAGGCCGCATGGCCAATAGGCGGCGACTCTCTCTCTCTCTCTCTCTCTCTCTCTCTCTCTCTCTCTCTCCCTCCCTTTTTGATTGACAATTAAGATCCGGTTTTGAGTGCTTAGCGTGCAAAAAAGGGCAAATATTATGTCTAAAAATAATGAAGCAATTCATCTCGAGAGCCTACTTAACATTCAAATTCTAGTATTAATAGACAATCAAGTCTTCTTATGAAAAGCTACAAACTTTTTTTCTATCAAGAGATTTAATCGCACGACCATGGGTATTTTGGGAATTTGTGACAAAATATTGGGGATGTTTTGGGAATTTTTGAAATGAGGTGCTTTGGGGCCATGCGTGTGCAGATAGTTGCGCGTGCAGCCCATCGAGATTCGAGGCCATCGACGAGAGAGAGAGAGAGAGAGAGAGAGAGAGAGAGAGAGAGAGAGAGAGAGAGAGAGAGAGACCTTGTTACTTGTCTGAGTCTCTGAACGGCGGATGACCCTGTACTGCCAGCACTACAGATACCACCCTGGACTGAGCCACCGAGGAAACCAACGTAGTCAAATAATCAAAGCAAAGGCCGCCTCTCTCTCTCTCTCTCTCTCTCTCTCTCTCTCTCTCTCTCTCTCTCTCTCTCTGTGCGTGCCTATGCGACCGATGACTACAGAGTGCACTGTCGGAGCAAGCTCCTGTTGACGCGTGTCGGGGTGGGTGGGGGCGGGGGGGGGGGGGGACTGATGACTACAGAGTGCGCTGTCGGAGCAAGCTCCTGTTGACGCGTGTCAGGGGGGGGACCGGAATCCATCCCCCTTTTATACTAGTATAGATGAGTGATGCAACTTAGCCATGGTGAATGTGAATGTGAATGTGAATGTAAATGTATATGTATGTATGCACATATGTGTGTGTTCGTATGTAATACTTTATTTGTACAATGTGTATGTATGTGTGAAAGACATACATATGTGTTACACACACACATGGTGTGTATATGTACATTGTATGTATGTATGTATATATATATATTACACACACACACATAGTATGTGATACCCCCCCCCCCCCCCCCCCCCCCTTACATATACGATATGAGTATGAAATAATGAGGGGCTACCCCTATTGTATACGCTTATGTACAAAATCCAAAACCCCCCCTCTTGTACACTCACGTGGTACTGTAGGAAAAAACATAGTGAATCCCCCGGGTAGATGCATCACTATTTCCGAAGCGTAAACCACTTGCTAGCCGTACCTTTCAAATATCTGAGGATTTTCTTCATTGCTTCCCAATGCTTCTTGCCAGGGTTTGCCATGTACCTACTAACCACTCTCACTGCATGTGCAATGTTTGGTCTTGTGGCTACCATAGCGTACATCAAATTGCCTACTGCTGAAGAATATGGCACTTTCGCCATTTCCTCTTTCTCAGCCTGTCTTGGGAGAGTCTTCCTTACTAAGTTTGGAGTAGGCTTGCATTGGGGTACTCGATGACTTCCCCCCCTGCATACTAAAACGTTGCAAGACTTTGTGAATGTACTTTTCTTGAGATAATTCAAGAATCCCACGTTGCCTGTCTCTCTTGATGTGCATACCAAGAAAGTCATTGGCATCTCCCAAATCTTTCACGGAAAACTGAGTGCTTAGCATCTTTTTCAACTGATTGATCTCATCAATTGATTTGTTTGTGATAAGCATATCATCTACATACAAAATCAAGATGATTAGAGAACCATCATTCAATCTTTTTGTGTATAAGGAGTGATCCTCTTGACTTCTTATGTAACCCTGAGATTGCATGAATTTGTCGAATTTTTCATACCACTACCTTGAACCTTGCTTGAGACCATAGAGTACCTTTTTAAGTCTACAAACCAATTATGTCCGCGTTCGCTTTTGGGTTTCACATACGAAGCCCTCTGGTTGTTTCTTGTAGACATCTTCATCTAGATCCCCTTGAAAAAAGGATGTGTTCACATCCAGTTGGACAAGTTCCATGTCCTCGATAGCAACCAAGCCAAGCACACTGTGAAGTGTAGTCATCTTGACTGCTGGAGAGAAAATCTCATTGAAATCCACACCTTTTTGTTGCTTGAAGCCCTTGGCAACTAGACGAGCCTTGTATCTAGGCTCGGGATCTTCGGCCGTATACTTCTTCTTGTATACCCACTTGCAAGGTAAAGCATTTTTGCCTTTTGGTAATTCAACCAAATCCATGTCTCATCAGCCACAATCGAATTATATTTTGATTGCATAGCCTGCTCCCACTTAACGCTATCATCCATTTGTATAGCTTCTTTGTAGCAGGTTGTCTCTCCACTGTCAGTGACCAAAATGTGGTGTATACCCGGTTCAAACCGCTCAAGCGCACGTGCTACTCTCTCAGAGCGTCTGAGTGCCTGACTGTTAGACTCTACTCTCTCCGAAGCAATCTTAGTATCTTGCACTTGAGGATTATGTGCAACACTACTGAACTGAGTTGGTTTGGAGGCTACATCCTCAAAATGAACGCGTATGTACTCAACTTCTTTGATGGGCTTCTTGCGCATTTTTGATTCGTTGAAAATCACATGTGAGCTAAAAATGACTTTGTTTGATTATGGGTGCCAGAGACGATATCCCATCTCTCCATTTGCACCATAGCCGATAAAAATACATTTGTGTGACCTGGGATCTAACTTGCGATGAAGTTCTTTGGGCACATGTGCATATGCCTCACATCCAAATACACGTAAATGCTCATAGCTTGCCAGTCCATAATTCCTCTGGAATTTTGAAATTCAAAGGAGAACTAGGTGACCTGTTGATGATGTGCACTGTTGTTAGAACAGCTTCCCCCCAAAAATCTGGAGTAAGCTTCACCATAGACATCATAGAGACAACTTGCTCTTGAATCGTACGATTCATTCTTTCAGGTATCCCATTTTGTGCAGGTGTGTACGGAGCAGTAAACTACCGCCGAATGCCTCTTTCTTGCAAAAATCCTTGAACTCTGTGGAGACGTATTCTCTACCATTGTCCGTGCGAAAAGCCTTGAGCTTTTTTCTTGTTTGGTTCTCAACCATGGCGAGGAATTTTTGGAACATTGAAAAGACCTCTTACTTACGCTTAAGGAGATACACCCACACTTTTCTGGTGGAATCATCTATGAACGTTAGAAAGTAGTTTGCCCCCCCTAGAGTTTTATGTGGCATTGGACCACACAAATCACTGTGCACCAAGTCTAGGGGTTCACCTAGTTTCTTGTTCAATGGCAAAGATGTCAACCTAGTCTGTTTTTCGTATAGACAATGCTCACACAATGAAAAGTCCGTGTAATCTAACACAGGTAAGTAGCCAAAACGCTGAAGTGTTTTCATTTCCTTTTGGCTAATATGCCCTAGCTGGCTATGCCATAACTCAGTAGACGGCAGCTCGGCAACATAGATAGAGTGTTCGTCGACACTCAAAACAAACAAAGAGTATATGGATCCGTTTTTGCTACCTTTCATCATGACAAGGTTGTTCTTGTGGATCATCCCATAACGATTACCAAAAACTGTAGTGTAGCCAAGATCATCCAATTGCCCAATAGAAAACAACATTTTTGTAAATTTGGGCACATGTCTGACATTCTGTAACACAAAGGTAGTGCCATTATGCATATGAAGTTTCACATCACCAATGCCAATAATGTCAAGCTCATAGGAATCACCAAGCTTGACTATGCCATGCATGGATGAATAAGAAGAAAACCACTCTCTATGCGGTGTGACATGAAAACTTGCACCAGAATCAAGAATCCAATTTTGTGCATAACCCTCATCCTGTGCCACTAAAGCATCTGGAGTGAGATCTGAAGTGAAAATGAGAACATCTGACGGATCTGTTGTCACCTGGCATGAATTTTTGTGGGCATAATGATCATCACTGGAGGAGGAGCATCCTCTACTGTAGTGGTAGGTATGGGAGAGTCAACAACATTGAGCCCCTCAATCTTTATTGTACTTTTGCCTTTGCCAAAATTATCCTTTTGCATGTTTTTCTTATCTCTTAGGTAACTGTGACAATCCTTTTTGTAATGGCCCTTCTTGTGGCAATAGTAACACTCGACATTTTTGGCACTGCAGTCTCTACTTTGGTTCCTGTGTCTGCTAGGACTACGAGGATGTCGCTCTCTACTTTTTCTTATGTATTTGTTCCTGTCACAGCCTCTTGCTTTTGTTGAACTGCTAGCCATATATGTATCTCCATGACTAGCACCATCGAGAAATTTACGAAGAATCTCTTCAGTGAGCAACACATCTATGATAGAATTGAACTCTAACTTTCAATTCGGAGCCGAATTGTTAATGGCTGTGCACAAGATATCCCATGAACTGGGTAGAGAGCATAGCAAGAATATAGACTTGAGTTTTTCGTCAAACTCCTTAAAGCCCTGAGATGTCAGTCGACTGAACAAGGAGTTGAACTCATTTAAGTGACCAGAAACTGTGCTACCTTCTTTCATGTTGAGCTTCATAAGCTTTTTCATGAGAAAAACTTTGTTGGATGCACTTTTTCTCTCCCATGCTGAACATAAGCTATCCCAACGTTCCTTCGTTGTTGTCTTCCCTATGATAGTGAAGAACACTGACTCGGCTAGATGTAGACATATCGTAACCATGAATTTTGCATCCAAAAGTTCCCACTAAGCTTGTGTATAGTCATCATCCTCTGCATGCTCTTTCAACGGTTCTGAGAGGCCTTTGTTTATCAAAACATCTTTCATGCGCTCTTTCCACATGGTGAAGTTGCTACCGTCGAACTTGCGAATGAAATACTCCTCCTTTTCTGAAGAAGAATCCATCGCTGACAAGAGGGTTTGAGAGGTGCCAAACTATGGCGAGAAGCTGTAGAAATTTGGGCAGAGTAACCTTTCTATCGAGAGTAAAATCTCAACCGGAATAGACTCAAAAGTGCCAACAATGAATATCACGACTCGCGGGAAGGAAATTTGGCAGAGTCTCCTTTGTATGAGGAGTCAAAACTCAACTCATAAATGTGCCAACTGCACTAACTGGGCATCTGTTGCACAAAACCACTACTGTGTGACCGCCAACTTAACGTCAAAATCATAAATAACCGTCCAGATACATATCCTATGGCGATGGTACCGTAAAGGGGAACTCCAGCTACCTGTATCACTGAAAGTGTCTTAACATTTGAGCACACCCCAGCTCAAATAAAACCTCACGCTATCGACCCTCCAAAGGCTAATGTAGACACAAATGGACTAGCAATAGTCTCAGAAAGGTCTCTTCCGGTCCAACTCTCAGAAACGGCTGGGAAAAACTGCCAAAATAGCCAAAAATGGCTCCACACCTAGTACAGTGGACAGTGTTTGCAACTCACCGTACATGAGTAAAACCGCCTCAAACAGGCGCCAAGAACTGCTGCATACAGTAAAAGTGATCCCTGCGGGGATATCTGCTCTCAAAAGAGCTCAGTAGCACTAGGTGTGCTCACATCAAAATGCATCTGTCAATGCATTTTTCCGTAGAGAATCTGCTATCAAAGTGACTGCCAAATCGCCTGTGAAAGCATTGTGTCTGGTAAAATGGAGAATCTGTGTGTGAAAAAGGCTGAAAACCCCCTTCTAACCTGTAATCTGCGTGTCTATGTCGCTATGTGCCAATTTTTGCCACCGAGAAGAAATCTGCTATAGTCGAATAGCCGCCAAAGGTGTCGTATCCATAAACTATGTCGTACAGTGCGATTGGTGCGCTTGGTGCCAATGTCGGGTGTCACTCCTCTACGATAGAGGTACCTCACCTGCGCATGTTGCAAGAACAGTCGTCAATCACGAGAACATGCTCGTCTGGGGAAACGCTCGGTGCCTAGGTCGGATGTCGGAGATCCGCCACAATGAATAGTGTTGATCTGGTGGGCATGAGCGGTGTCGATGTCGATGTCGCCTTTCGCTGTCGGGCTGAAGTGGCTAGCTTAGTAGCCATAAAACACCGATGTTCGAGTGTCTGGCCATAAAGGTTGAGTCAAACTAGTGTTGAAAATCGATGCCCTAAACTCTCAAGAGGCAAGGAGCCAAGCCAATGTCAGCCACTCTCCCCGATTTCGACGCCGATGTCAAAGTCGGTAAATCTGGTGTTCTCTCTCTCTCTCTCTCTCTCTCTCTCTCTCTCTCTCTCTCTCTCTCTCGGGGTTAGATGTCGAGGATGTCGAAAAGGGTAGTCGGGGCTGTCAAAGGCTTTTGGTGGTCTCGTGGGAGCGATCCCCTGCACACACTTAAGTGTGTAAATGAAAGATTGAATTTTTTTATATTTTTGGTCGATTATAAAAATTGCAGGTTGCCAGCAGTTAATGAGTCAGAGAAGGAGACTGTGTGTGTGTGTGTGTGTGTGTGTGTGGCTTGGCTTTGCTCGATACCCCTGACTTTGTTGTGCCCCTCCAAGCTCGTGTTATCTATCTACTTGGTTCTGTTGCTTGAATTGCACTGTCCGCTCTCACTGCTTGATGCCAACAGCACTGCCAACACTGAAAATCTCCAAGGGTTTACCGCGCGATGTTTTTCCGCGTTTTGTAGAGAGAAGCTCTAAATTCAATGAGAGAAACAAGAGAGAGGAGGGCACGTTTTTTTGTGTGTTTAAAGTATTATTGTGACTTTATCCGCTGTTATTACAGCTATTATTACCACTGTTATTACCACGCTCATTACCGTCGTTATATCCGCTGCCCAAATTTAGCGCCTAAACTTTCAAATTCTGGATTAACTGCCCCCCCCCCCCCCCCCCGCTCCAAATTTTGGTGTTTCCCTTCTCTCAATAAAAATTAAAGAGTATTGTATATAAATTTCAAATATAAAAAAGAAGAGAAAGAAAGAGAGAGAGAGAGAGAGAAAGAGAAAGAGGGGGGAGAAGGAGGCGGGGGATATAAGGCCCGGTTCAAACACTAGGGCAGAAATGCTTCCCATAGGGGCGTTTAAGTTGGGTGGCAAAAACCTATTTGCTGCAATAGTTATCACCATCCTTCGGGCCCTCTATTTTTCTTCCGGCACCCCCCCCCCCCCCCCCCCCCCCCCCCCCCCTCTCGGAAGAGCTGCTGGCCTCTCTCCACCTCTCTCTGTTTTTTGCTCTTCTTCCTCCAACATCGTTTAGACGAGGTGGCGGTAGACCTGCAGGAAGCCTTTCTTCCTCCAGCCTCGTCTGAACCCAACCTAAGATTACCCTTGCTTACAACTAAAATAATCATTGTCAATTGATTAACATAATTGAGCTTATTCTCAATCTAAAGAGAGGAAGAGGAGGGAGAGAGAGGTGAATGGATTACACGATAAAAGAACTTCATAACTGCAAAATGTTTATGAATCATCTTCCAAAAGATTTCTACATGAAGCATCATCCAATTCTAAGCCCATGGCTCCTAAATCAATAAAGAGAGAAATGGAATTGTCGTTTGTGGATGCATTGCGAGCTTCATCATCGCCGAGTTCGTCATCCTCCATCTTATCATCTTCATCATCATGACAATCATCCTTGCTAAGACTTACTACCGCTGGACTTGATTCATCGACCTCCCTCTCTTCTGTTTCCACCTCATCCAAAGTCGGAGGTGGAAGAGGGTCGAAGATAGTCTCCACTTCATTAGTGGAAAAAATAGTTCTTCCCCGAGGTGTTACGGGAATTACGAACCAAATTTTTGGTTGGTGGATTGCTGGGATATAGATGACCTATAAAATAGAAGCTCAAAGTGAGTAACATTGGTATAACTAACGCTACAACAAGTAAATAAGAATAAAAAAGGTACATGTCACTCACCTGCTCACAATTGCGTGGTAAAACTAAATTATCATACCTCCCTGTGTGATGCACACTAGAGTCCACCATGTAGAGGCCATTCTCATGTCGTCTAGACACATTTGAAAACCACTTGCACTCGAAGATGAAGCTATGAAAGGTTCTAAAATTAACCTTTAGTATCCTTTCAATAGTTCCACAGTACTTGGCTTCATCACCGTCTGTGTCAAAGTTGCCCATGATGGCACAATCCATGGTGGTTCTACGCTCATCAATGTGGCATGTACGAAAGTGACGACCCTTTGACCACATAGAGTTAAAGGAAAGGCACTACAAAATAGAAAAATATATTAATTTATCAAATACATATTAAAGATAATTTCAAGAAATAGCGAGACAATATGGTTTAGGTATATGAGTACTCTACCTTTGGTACGCAGCCTTGTGCATACTCCCATCCTTTGTTGGTGATATCTTCTTCGTGCGCTTTTGTCTCGGTCATTCTCTCATGAATCCACTCTGCGCTAATGAGATCTAGGAAACATGCAAGGTGTCTAGGCACTTGGGGTGCCCTCCTTCCTCCATGTGCTTGTTTCCATGCTTCCCTCTCTTGCAAACGCCTGGACTTTGCCACTGTCCACAAGTCCACCCACTTGGTCATAATCTTTGCATTGAGAATGCAAAAGTTATCGACCACTCGGGATATATCCATGTTGAGTAATTTCCCCTTTCCACTTGTCAAGTGTGAAGCCATCCTTGAATCTTCCTCGTCTGACCACATGCGAGGGAGAGAAGGATCAACTTGTGCCAAATACTCTGATATGTAAACAAATGCCTCTTGAAAAATCCACCCTTTGGTCATACATGCCTCTGGTTGAGACCGTAGCTGCACAAAATCTTTGAGAGTCTTTAAAAACCTCTCTAAGAAGAACATCCATCGTGCATGCACTACTCCACATATAGCTATCTCCACAACCACGTGAACCAGGAGGTGAATTTGACTAAGAAGGAACAATTAAGGAAATGCATCTTCAATGGCACACACAGTTTTTGTTGCAAGCGTTTGAGCAGCAGGGATAGCATCTATTTCAATTTCCTTGGAGCTCACAAATCTGCAAGGATACACTAAGTGCTAGTTGAAATTATTATGTACATAAAAAAGGTGTAGTCGAGTGGAGCCTTGTGGTGTACCTTACTAGCTCTCCTAATTTGAAAATAGCATCCTTGACTTTCTTGTCCCGACATATACACATACTCACCGGCAGAATGAACTACAATGTAAATCAGGAAAAGGGAAAGTGAGTGATAGTCATACACACAAACTATAGATAGAATATGGAGTATGAAGATTACCTGAAGCATTGTGCTAATAATGGGACTTCAACCCATACAATTGAACGCTTCCACCCTTCTTTGCTTTTGCGAAAGCTCCCTTTAGCGACCTCATGTATCCTGTTGGTGTGCGAATAGAGGCAATGATACCCTTCACCTTGTCTAATTCTTCTTTTTCTAGCATCCATGGTGCTTTAAGGAAGCACAATCTTTCCATTTGGGGCATGCCGTGGAGTGGCAGAGCGGGGAGACGTTTTAAAAGCCTCAAATCCTCCCTCGCACCCAAAGAGTCCTTCTTGCCAATAATGTGGTCCCATAGTCTTTGGGTTACATTCTTGAATATGTGCATGGGATCCAAGAGGTGTTGTATTTTTAAGTCCTTCCAATATGGAAGCCATAAAAATATGGAGTACCTTGACATACCTTTTGGTAGAGGACACGGAGCTAGATTGTTGTTGTGGTGTTCCTCCCAAATGGTTGCCCAATCTGCCATTGTGAGCTTTAGAGGAGCCTTCCCATTTGCTGGAGCCTTGTGCTTGATATGTCCTTGGGGTAAGAAACGATGGTTGTTTGGATAGATTACCTTGCACAAGGAATCTAGCCTCTCCGTCACCAATGATGGCCCGCAAGTAGGACATGCATTGTGGCCCGATGTGGACAACCCTGCATACATATCATATGGTTAGAGAGATGAGTGAGCTAAAGGGAGATAAAGGGAGAGAGGAAATGAGGCAAATAGAGATAGAGGACAGGGGATTACCAAAAATCTCTCCAAGCCCAGGATAGTCGTGCATAGTCCACATAAGCATTCCCCTCACTTGAGCCTCTCTCCCCCCCTTTGCAAGTGAGACATCGACAACATGAATGCCTCTACATAACTCCTCCAACTCCTCGATGAGGGGCTCAAGGTAAATGTCAATATTTGACACTTTGTACTTCCCTGGCACAAGCAAGGAAAGAAGTATATTGCCCTTTATGGTTGTCTCCCATGGTGGAATATTGTAGTTGACGATCACCACAGGCCAAGTGCTCCATGAAGTAGACTTAGTGCCAAAGGGGTTGATGCCATCACTTGCTAACCCAAGCATCAAGTGTCGAGGCTGCAACCCAAACTCTGGCCATTGAGTTTTGATGTGTCTCCATGCAGGTGAATCGGCAGGGACATGCATCATTCCATCATTTGAGCTATGGTTTGCGTGCCACGCGAGAAGCTCCACGGTAGACCTGCTTTTAAACATGTGTTGGGTGCGAGGAATTAATGGAAAAGGTCTTAATACCTTGCGGGGCAGGTGTGTTCTGCTCACACCTGTCTTGTATCGTGCCTCCCCGCACACGGGACATGAGGTAGAATGTGCATGCTCATTGCAATATAGCATGCAATTGTTGAAGCACGCATGGATGCGCTCATACTCCATTCCAAGTGCAGTGACATACGATCTAGCTCATCGACGATCTCGAGGCATGTGGTGATCAGCTGGCAACATTTTGCCCATCAAACTACAACAAACATGCATATTAGTATAATTTCTAGAAGACGACACCATAAAGAGAGAGGGAGAGAGTATATAAAAGCCACATTCCATACTTACAGAAGTAGTGCATTGACACTTGCATTACTCCAAATGAATTCTTCTTGCAAGTTGAGTAATTCCAATGATGCTCGGAGCACCGAGTACCGTGTACCATCGTAAAGAGGTGTTCGGGCACTCGACATCAATCTATCCTCCATTTTGGCAGCCCGTTTAGTGCAGGCTTGACAATCCTCTTCGCACACATCACGCTCATGAGCTATAACTCATCACACATGTCGAACATGTACTCATCCTCTACCTCAAAGTGTGACGAAGACGCCGTAGGAGCTACCGACGTAGAGCCAACGGCAGGATCACCATGCGGTGCCCCAAATCTCCCAGTCGCTCTTGCCTCTGCCGGTCGGCCTTGCGCGCCGGTGCACCACCATCGAACACAAACCAATGGGGCACCTCCTCAAGCGGCGGGTGAGTCGTGCTATCATCTCTCCAAGCGCTTTTCCGAGGATGCCAAAGCCCTTCGTTCTCCACGTGCTCCAAAGCAATGCGCCTCAAGCGAGGAATTGCCCTTTTGTACTTGGCACAAGGACAAGGTAGTTTTTCCTTGGGCAAATGATCTCGCTTTGGGACTCCAGGAGAACCACGATCATCCCAGTCGATTTCCTGCACACGCGAAAGGTTGTTTATTTAGTCATGTGTCCTAAAAAATAAATAATTAAAAAAACACTTAATTCCATTAGAAAAATTACATATAGTTAAAGTCAAAGGGAATAAATGACAATGAGTGTTAAAATCATTTTTTAGCTAAAAAAGATTTTAAAAATTCAATTAATAAACATTTAAAAGTACTACAAAATAAAGTATCCATAAAAAATTAAAAATCTTCATCAAAAAACTCAAAAGGCTAAAAGATGAAATAATGTATAGCTAACGGTAGGGGGGGTGGTTTGTATCCCCCCCCCCCCCCCCCCCCCCCCCCCCCCCCTGCAACCTCGGATTCGCATGTATCCGTTTGAAATGATTGGCCATGGTAATGTGGGCGGTAATCAGTGCGATAATAGCTGGCGCCTAAAAAAGGAAAGAAGGCAGAGTATGCCGCATTTTTGCAGCATACCCTTCCTTCCCTACGTTCTTGCTCTCCGCCATCTCTCCCAAGCTTCCCCCATCTCTCTCTTTCCTTCAACAAGCCTCCCCCCCCCCCCCCCACCTCTCCCTTCCCCCTCTCTCCTTCTCCAAGCTTCTCAACTTTCGTCGAAGAGGGTTTCGTCCAAGTTTAGGCAAGGGGGTATTCCGCCATCTTCTTTGGACGCTCAACCTATTCGAAGCACAACCGTGCTACAAAGAAGAGGTTAACACAAAATCACATCCTCCCTCTTCCCCTTTTGTTTTCTACCACACACACACACACACACACACACACACACACACACACACACACACACACACACACACACATAAATAAATAAAAAAATAGAGAAAATAGAAAATCCATTATAACATACCTCGTTCATTAGGAAACGGTTGTTTCGCACGACTTGTTTGAAATGGTTGTTTTGCTAAGCACGTTTGAAAATGGTTGCTTTGCTACATACATTTGAAAATGATTGATTTTTCACGCACGTTTTATAAATGATTGTTTGGATAGTGTTAGATGAAATAGAGAGAGAGAGAAAGAGATAAATGAAGAGAGAGAGAGAGAGAGAGAGAGAGAGAGAGAGAGAGAGAGAGAGAAAGAGAGATATTTAAAGAGAGGGAGAGAAATAGATAAAGAGAGTGAGAGAGGGAGAGAAATGTTAGATAAAGAGAGGTAAATGTTAAATAGAGAGAGAGAGAGAGAGACCAGGCATTGCCGAGCCTTCCAACAGTGTCGTCAAGGATCCGGCAGAGGAAAAAATAAGTTTTTCTTCTTTTTTTCTTTGATTTCCAAAATCGGCTATCCCTACGTAGTTAACCATAAACCATGAGTGTCATAGGTTTTTTTTTTTGTTATTTGCAAGTATGGCCATCCTACACCTACCCTTCTCAGATTCCTGCACCGATCGTAGATCCTGACTTACAACGGGCTATCTCTTTACGAGAGCAGCACCTTCGTTTGACGGAGGATTTTTTTGGCCGCTACACTCTATAGCAGCTTGTGACCTACGGCACTTCTCCATAGACTACACCATGGGGGAGTCAGGGAGGGACTTCTTACCGACAGAGCCTCGCACCGACAACACCTTCCTCTACTCTCCCTTCCTATCGTCCTACTCCTATTTCATCACAGGGTCCTACTCCCCTTGCATCATAGGGTCCTACTCCCCTTGTATCACAAGATCCTACTCCCATGGCATCACAAGGTCCTACGCCACTCCATTCCACTCCGGCTTTGCCAGAACATCGTCGACGGACTTCCTCTCGCAGTTCGCATTGACGCTTGTCTCAGGGCAGCGAGCGTCGTGAGAGACGAAGCGGCGGCAGATCTTGTGGTTTCGCATGTTTTGGTAATGGTGGGGGAACGGAGTCCTTACTTTCAGAGCATGCCGCCCCTGTCGCAGAGGACGAGGATACTGACGCACCCCTGCCAGACACGCATGGGTACTACTACAGGGTTAAATATGGTGGGGAGGTTGATTTCGGCACAGCACAGGGCAAGGCATTTCGATGCCATCTACAAATTCTTATACATTCAACGTAGAAGAATTGTTTTATAAAGTTCAGAGACCAATTGTCTGATCATGCACAGTACATTGAGGACGCTCTGTTAGCTAGATTTCCAAACGCCCCCGATCAACGTTTTTCATAACAATGGTTGGAGGGCTACATAAAGACATTTCTAAAAAACAAGCAGTCCAGTGTGCGGCGCGTAGCAGCCAACCAGGTCAGAGATCCAGATAGGAGTTACTGTGGTGGCAACATGGCAGACGCGGAGTGGGAGTGGGAAATTCAAGAGAAGAGCAATCAAGCTGCAACGGGCTCATCATATAGACAACAACGCGAGGCCCGCGCAACACAAACTCCCACACACTATGGTTCAGGAGGCAAGGGAGCTTGGAAGGATAAATATGTAAAATTATCTGAATTATAACGTCAATCGTTGATTATAAAGATTGTAGTTGATAATTTGGTATTGTTATTGCTAACTTAGGAAAATGTCACTTTCTCTCAACCAACCAGAGAGATGGTCAAGTATCAGGAGTAACATACAGAATTTGATACTTGGTGATGGTTGTTTGAAAACCATATTTCTTGCGAGCAATTCTACGCGGCGGTTGGACCACTACAAGCGGTAATTATAAACAAGTAATTTTGTATCGATTGTTTTGAGCTGTGGATAATTGTTTAATTTGGTTTGGGTTTATGTAGAGTCAAAGTGATCCAACATATGTGGCTCTGGACGACAACGACGATTAGATAAAAGAATGTTTTGTCAAAACTTTCGTAAAGTCTCAATGTGGCACAATGTATATACAACCTTTTACTTTTTATTTTAAATAGTTGATCTTCTACATTTTTAATTGTCAAGGTAAAGTAAATTCAATTTCAATTCTTTGGTATTTTTTATACTCTTCCAAAAAACAATTGATGTCTTATTGTTTTATGCAGGTCAAAAATAAAGGTGCTCATTTGGCCACCCAAATTTGGGTGGCCCAAATAAGCACCTTAATTTTTGAATTGGTGTTTAGCGGTAATATAAACGGTAATAACAGCAGCAATTGTCGCAGTAATAACAACGGATATATTGCCACGACTATTATCGCGCTTAATGCTGATAAACCACTACCACGTTCATAGCCGCGGTTATTGCTGCCCACGCAAATTTTTCTCTCTCCTTTTTCCTTTGTTTTTCCGCGGCAATGTTAGTAGTTATAGACAACTCCTCTTATAGTGCAAGCAACTCAGTGTCGATCTACTGTTGCAGCTCGGCTCTTGTTGCTTATACACACACGATGTGTGTGATATTGGCTCGGACTGCCCGCCGATTGTAAACCCCCCAAGTCTATAACTCGATGCTGCCCGATTGCCACAATTCCTGCTGTCGATTCTACCTTCTCGTTTGTGCTTGTTTCGTTGCTTGGGTGTGTGTAATCCTTGATTTCCAGACTAGCTACTTATACAAACAGTGTGTGTGTGTGTGTGTGTGTGTGTGTGTGTGTGTGTGTGTGTGTGTGTGTGTGTGATTCTTGCAAAGCTCACGACCCATCTTGCCCTCCAATGCTCCTTGCTTGTCTCACTGTTGCCCGATTTTGCCCGAATTCCCACTGCTATGGCCACACAAGGCTCGATTTGCTGCTTGACAATTTCAACCGACCCCTTTCACTCGTGCTGCTTGCTTTTAAGCCTTTGATTTCAGCTCGAATCTACTCGGCTTAGCTCGGCTTCGATTGCCGCTTTGCTCAATGTCTTGGGCTGCTTATTCACCAAGCTCTGTAGAGATTCGTGCTCTCTTACGTGATGCCTTGTGCTCGCCTTTCCCCAAGATGGGCTGCACACACATGGTGTAGCCGAGAATGACGGCGAGCTCTCTGAGCTCTGATACCAATTGTTGTCTGCGTGTACGGAGTGTGCAAGAGAGGAAGAAGAGAATGGGGAAGGGGATGATACACAGACACTCTGTTTGGGTTAGTGGAGAAGAAAGAGAAAAGTCAACCCTCTCTCTTTTTCTCCCTATATTGATTAGGTGAAATAAAGTGTACAAGGGTGGTTTCCCACGGCCACCTGGCCTACACCCCAAAAACATCCTCCTCTAGAGTTAAACCAAATCCTGCGAACTGTGTGGAAAAGTCTAGTACTTTCTCAACCTTGATGACATGCACAAAGGCTGCCACGTGGTCCCTTGGATCCCTATTTCCAAAATATTTCTTGTTAACCCATTTTTGGACTTGATAAGTTTTGATCCTCCTGTGATCTACCATTATAAACATAGGATTCTCTATTCCTTCTTTATGAGCCTTTTCTGGCCTAGGATATGGTACATGTTCCTCTCCTAGGGGTGCTCCTAATCCATAGTTTTTGACTGGTCTAGCAAGTGTTTTTTCTTTTGATCGGCTTCTTTCTTCTCGTTCTTGTTGTGGTGCTCCAGTCTTGATCGGATTTAGCGTTCTCGTTCTACTCTCATCCTGGTATTGCCAATGGAATGGTGGTTCTTCTAGCCCTAGCACGGCATGATATCCACCCCCTTTTGTGTTCACGTTTGGTGTTGCAAACTGCTGAGCCACGCTTGAAGTGATAGTGGTGATGCTTGTGAGATATGAGGCTTAGGCAATGGTTGTTTATACTATTGTGTTGTGGTGTCGTAATCATCTGAGAAGGGATTTTAGACTTGCTTGGGTTTTTATGGGCTTTTGATTCCCTACAGAAGCTTGTGCCACATGGTCTGGGTGAATTGGCTTGTATTCTTGTTTGTACTTATCGATAAAAATAATATGGTTTCCCGTTATCAACTCATCTGAAAACAGGTACAAGACTTTGTCCATGCTTAATTGGTTCACATGGGGTTCCATGCACCGGTAGTAAGAGGTGACTCTTCCTTCCTCGTGCTTGTGAATCCCAATATTTACATGAATCGTTGCCATTCTCTCCACTCTCTTGTCATCTCAGGGGTGCACCTTTAAGAATCTATTCATATAACGTGTGTTCAAAGTGTATTAAAAAACCCCTTTACTTACATGCTAGGGGTAATAAAATGAGTCCTTTTTTTTCAAAAACTTATAGGTTTTTCTCTAGAATCAATTAAAAACCCCTTTTGTTAATATAATTTGGTTAAAATTTATCAATTAAAAAACTGATTCATTTGAACTCATGTGGTAACTCACATGTCTAAGAGGTGAACCCCTAGCTTGTCATGAATATAATAGGCTCCAGAAAGAGTGAGTTTAGGGGGTATTTCTCAAGTCTCCATGACCATCTTCCCTTTTGCTACATTGTCTCCATATTGATTGTAGTTTTATAGGTCTTTGATAATGAGATAGTGTTTTCTCTCCTCATCACAAAGCCTATCACCATTGTCGATTACCATGATTACTGCTGATCCTCTCGTTGGCCGTTCCTCAATATAAATGCATTGATGCCCTTGAACATCAACATACATCAGAGCCCCATGGTCATTGGTTCTCTTAGCAAAAATTACAATGTTTTTTGGCATGTTTAAGGGTTTTTGAGAGGTGCTACCCCCCATGGTCCCTTGTTGCTGGAAACCTCCAAGTTGTTGGCTAGCCATCCACTGATATGATCCTTGAAAAGAGGTATCAATATCACTATATGTTGGTGCTGAGAAATGTATCCTTTCCTGGTTTACACTCTCTTTGTAGACACTAAGCTGACTTGATCTCCGGCCACTCTCTATTCTCTTTAGATACACTTTTTGGATCTCAAATTCATCAATATTTTCACGCAAATAACTATCAGCCCAAAGCTCTTACCCTTAGAAGTTTTCTTGCAGTCGTTCCTTTGTCTTGGTTTGCTTCCAAGCCGCTTTTCCAACTTGTTAAGTTCTTTGCATTCCCAGCTGATCACCAACTTGCAGGATCCTTGGTTCTATCTACTATCTGTACAAAACTTTGACTCTGCAATTATTTGTCAAATCAATAATCCTCACTTATTACTATATATAGAGATAGGATCCACAAATGAGCCTCAAGCCCTAACCTAATAAAACAGGTGGAATGCTAGGATCATAGGAAAGGCTTCTAGACTAGCAAATTCTCAATCTGAGCCCTACAAATGGTCTCTTGCACATCATTAATTTTTCCATGCATTGACCGAGTATGCATAAAATAGGGCCACATTAATTGACCAAGCATTAGCACAAATTTTTCAACCTATGCACGACACATACTCCGAGGCGATACCTTGTCGTTCGGGAGGACTCCGGCTAGGAGGGGGGGAGGCATTCTCAAATGCAGAACCAATAGCAGAAAGAGCAAAAAAGGGCAGGATTTTTGACTATTTTAAGGGTTGTTGTTTGATTGCAAAATGTTTTGGACCAAACCAGGTACATATGCCCTTATACAGCATGTATCTATAGGTATAGGGGCCAAACACCGAATCAAGCCCCTAGGTGTGTGTGTATATAAGTAGAAATAGCCATTTTTCGGGTAAATTATTGGTAAAACGGAGAAATCCAGCCATAAAAATTGCATGTGAGTGTATATAATGTTTTGCGGTGATGTTTTTTATTTATTATGATTTTTTGGGATTTTTTGGGTTTGATTTGCTGTTTTCCTTTTAAGTTTGCTAATTTTCGGCAGAAAAAATATCAAAAATACAAAAAGCAGGTGAAAAACGGTCGTAATGAAAAACAAAAAATATGGGGATGATCAGTGACTATAGGACAACCTATGGTACAGTGGGGGTGCAATTATGATACTGGAGCGGAAAGCGTGTTTTGGCGAGATTTTGACCGAAATGCCTAATTTCTGGTAAACAGAGCAAATGGAGTCCAAATCAAGAAATTTTTGAGCCTAAACTGCATCTCGCAAGAAGTTGGGAGCACATGTCAAATTTCATGAAAAGTGGTTCGGGGACCTCCATTATAAGAAATTTTCACCTCATTTTTAGCTCATTTTCACTATTGTCCTTTGAGAGAGAGCTTCTACCACCTAGAGCGCACAGAACTTCCAGTAGCTTCTACGACGCGCATGACTACCCGACGGGCTTTAGACATGAGAGGTAGGCTCACCACCTTGAGCTTTTCGCGCATGTTTATCGTTTTGTCGTGAAAACTAGCGTAGGGTTCACACACAAAGCGGACCGTAGAGACCTACAAGTAGAAGCGGCCACCTAACGGCTAACCCAAAAGCAACGAGACTTCATCGGCAGCTTACCCTAGCATAGGAGACCAGTCTTGGATGTCCAAAGGCAGTAGAAAACCATCGGAAAAAACCCTAATTCCTAGAATCCCGCAAGAGGCCACCAAATGGGAAATCGGCGAAAAGGCGCCCAAATACTACCAAAAATCATGGGTAGGAGCATCTCGACATGCTCGACAAGTCTATGTAGCCCACATGACCAAAAGGTGACCCAAAGCGGCACTAAACTTCAGAAACGGCATCAGACACACAAAGCGTCAAATAGCTCTCACGGACAAACCGCATGTCCGTTTGCCACCAAACTATCAACAACCAAGTCCTATGGTGGTAGACCACCACAAATCATCGAAAACTTGTAAACGCAACCACGGGTGCTTCTAGAGCGACAAATTGCCAAATGGAGTTACGGTGAAGCCAAAGTTGACAAAAACCATACGGCAAGGATCCCCAAGGGATCGGGAATCTATGGAGATCAACATCAAGAAATTTCATTGCCAAAAAGCACTCCAAAAGTCAAAAAACGGCTCGAAGGCTCTGAAACCCACACAGGGAGTTACTTTCTATCCATTTGACCTTTTTGTTGAAATTAGGCTTAAAAGGGACTCATGGGGACTAAGGGCAGGCACTAGTGACAAATTCCATGAAAAAATCATCAAGAGACATCCTACGCGTAGGATGTCTCAAGGGCATTTCTGGGCACAGATCCCAACATTTTTCATGACACACATTTTCTGAATGTCCTTTACATGGTAGCCGCCAAGTTTCATTCCATTTGGACCAACATTGACCTCATATGCATGAAAAAACGCAAAGTTAGGGCATAGAGGCAATAATGGGCCATAAACCTACCAAAACTTGTCCAAATCACATGAAACTTGCACAACACATTCACAAGCACATAACCAACTAATCTGTGTGGTCACCTACCAAAATTGATGAAGTAGACATCCTACGCGTAGGATGTCTATTTGACATTTTTGGCCTACAGAGGGTGTTTGTCCATTCCAGATCTAATCACATCATCTTCAAGAGCTCATATACCAAGTTTGAAGCCATTCTAATCATTTTTTACCCTCAACACCTTCAAGATACAGTTTCTTGGTCCAAAAACACTACACAGGCTCTTACCAGCATCAATTCTTGTCCAAATCAAAATCCAAGAGCATGGCCATGTTCCACATGCCAAGGACTACCCATAGAACAAATCCCAAGCCATTGCGATGAAAAAGAAATCCTACGCGTAGGATGTCTCCATCATATTTTTGACCCTCTGTGCAAAGAATGACATCATGGGAGCCAATACCATGGTGTAATGAGCCCATATAACAATTTTCAACCCATTTAGACATCACTTGCTACCTGTTATGGAATTTCTACCCAATTTGTGACCTAAAGCCTGATCAGCCCAAAAATCTACTTTTTGATACACAAATCCAAATCCAAGCACATAGCCATGTTGTACATGCTAAGGACCACCAGCATGTCAAGTATCACCCAAATCTGATGAAAAAGACATCCTACGCGTAGGATGTCTAAATGATTTTTTTTTTGCCAGAATTGCACTTTGAGCACATGTACAGTTTCACAAGTTCCTTTTAAGATTTATTTTCAAATTTCAAGTCATTTGGATAGTTAAAACTCAGTTTCTCAGTTGATATGGAAAAAACGCTAACTTTGGACTACTGAGTGCAACAGGATCTATGGCAGCCACAAAGTCAACGGCAAAGAAGAAAAGGATGACCATAAAAGATTACCTAGAAGAGGTAGAGCCCTTCGTCATACCAGAAGGAACTCTCAAGACAACAAGCACATGGATCCAAGAAGATCTGCTAGAGTCCAATGATCTAAATATTTACCAACGCGTGTTCAAAGACACCGAAGGAAACGTGATAGAGCTACCAATGTTACCGCGGGAACTCAATGAGTTTGTCAGAAGCAAGATGGCAGAGTATTTGGAGAAGAGTGATCTCCACAGTTACTTTGAAGCGGTGCCGGCAGGTATTGACATAAAAAGAGTATGGGAATTTGTGACAACAATAAAAGAAGGTGGAGTGGCCCGAGTTACAGATCTGTAGGGCAAGCCAGGCACTGAGATTCTAATCACAAAAAGAGTAGTGGCAGCTGCACTAGACCTCTCCAACAAGGGGGATAGTGTAACCAAAAGAAGAGACGAAGTAAAGGTGTACACTGAAAAGAAAGCCAACTATAACTTTGAAGATATTGCCAACCCCAAAGTGGCAATCATGAGTAAGGTGTACAATCAATATTTCCATATGTGTATAAAGCGGCCACAAAAGTACAAGATGCTGCCTGCAGCAATTGCCACAACATTCACTTGGGCAATGCAGAAAAGCAAGCCGAAGATCATCAATTATGCATCTTATGTACATGATAATCTGGTGAAGATGGGCAACAAGAACCCCACATACATTGTGCCGGGTGAGCTAATCACGAAGGTGATTTATGGAGCATTGCACGCCAAAGGGAGATGGCCTGACCCTCCATCATAGAACGACTGGCTGAGGCTCAAGGAAGATAAGGAAGATAAGCAGCCAAAAGCACCAAGGGTGGCAACCCGTTTGAAACGCCGGTTAGAAACCATGCAAGAAGAGCAGCCAGAGCTGAAGAAAGGAAAGAAAGAATTTGCCCAAGTGCCAGCAAAAGAGATGAAATTATAGAAAGCGGCACGTCTAGAGTGGCTGATGGAAAGCTTCAGGGTAGAAAGAGCCCTCAAAGGAGATTTAAACGAGCTATGGAAGCCATCTCTAGAAGCAATGTCGGGATCATTTCAAAGGGTGCACAGAGACAGATTCGATGATTACATTAAGAATTTTTAGATTCTTGATGCCACAGCAGAGAATATCCCACATGTACCCTTTACAGAAGAGGAAGTGGAGCAAGTACGACAGAAACTGCTAGAAGAGCAGGAGGGACAAGAGAGAGAAAGGAAGACCAAGGCGGACAGAGATTTCAAGAAAAAGCCGACAACTCCACCGGCCCACCGCCCTCACCACCTCCTCGTAGCCCTCCACAAGAAGACAAAGAGGAGCAAGACAAACGAGAAGACCAAGAAGAGTCCAAGCAAGAGCAAAGCCAGGAGCAAGAACCAAAGGAAGAGGCTAAGCCTAAAAGTGGGTAACCAGAGCCAAATGAATCATACAACACATTTCTAGACCTGCTAGCTGCCGGATATACAAAAGAAGAGGCTTCCACAGTCGCATTCGACTTGGCAAGCACGGGGCCCAAAGAGCAAATGCAAAGCATACGGCTAGTAGAGCTAAAGGAGATGGCCACTGATACAGTGGACCTGCACCCACTCACCAATGATTGGGATGTGGTCATGACAAAGCTAACCGGGCTAAGAGCACAGTCAATGGCCTCAGAAAGTGAAATGGCAACTCTCAAAGCCACTGAAGTGCAGATAAAGCTGAAAGTTGACACTTTACAAAAGCAAAGCCAAAGGCAGATAGAGAGAGAAGCAGAGCTGCAAGCCAGTCTGGCAAAGGCATTGCAAAGATGCCAGAAAATGGAAAGAGAAAATCATGCAGCAGCTCAAAGACTACAAGGATCCGAAGAGGAGTATAGACAACTCAGCAAGTCATTGACAGATGCAGAGAGGGAAAGGGATAACCTAACCCTACAACTTGCTGAGGAGTCCAAGGAAGTTGAGGCCATGCGAAATGCCAAAGAAAAGGCAGAAATAGACCAGGAGGCTAGCCATGATGAGGTCCTTGAGCTCAAGCACCAAATTAAAGTTAAAGATCAAACCATCCAGCGGCTACCGGCATCTCCTGCCAGAGTTAGAGCTACTAGCTCGACTCACACCACTACAGAAAGCCAGATCTATGAAGAACAGATGAAAGAGCTTCAGAAAGAGTTGACTTTAGAGAAAAAGCAAAGGTTGATGATGGCGGAAGGGTCGGTGGTTATGCAGACACGCATGGAAGAAGAGCAGACAGCAATGCAAGATGAGCTAGAAATTATCAAGAGAAAGCTTGAGGAGGCGGAGAAGATAAACGCCGAGTTGAACGACCTCCTCGTGAACATGTGAGAAGAAGCTGAAGCAGGGAAACAGACACTCCTAAAGCAGATAGAAGAGCTGAGAGGACAACAGGCAGAAGAGCACGCAGCAGGCACAGGGCCGGCACCCATGGAAGGCATAGACCTAGAGAATGTGGCAGATCCTGTGGACACAACCATGCAAGAGGAAATCCTAGTAGGACCCTCTCAAGAGCCACAAGATCTAGCACAAGAAGAGGAAGAGAAGCTGCGCAAGTCCATAGAGGCAGAAATCAGAGAAACGGCCAAGAAAGCCTTGGAATGGGAGCAGAGGGTTTTTAAATCCATGACCATTTAGAAGATCGACGCCAGCAACCTCCGGCGTGAATGGCTACAGCCCTCTCTCCCATATCCTTTGCTAAAGTACGAAGCCGCCACCATCAACAAGAGGATTAGAGAAGAGCCTACAATGCCACTCTACACAGCAGATATCTCCGAGCCTGAAGGGGCAAAGTTGATAGTCGACTCCCAGCCCATGTGGAGAAAGGCATGGCTGACGAAGTATCCACAATACCTAATCCAGTTGGTAGAGGCACCCAAAATCATCAGAGATAACCTAAGCTTCTACCCTCTACCAAGGATACGGACGTGGAAGGCCCAGGAGATACTACAAAGAAGCCAACCCACTTGGCTGAACTATCCGAAGCTGCCAGGCTTGAAGGTAGGCGAGAGAATAAGTGTTCAATACATGGTGAAAACCCTAACGGGCGCCATCAAATTGTTCATTGGCTCGCCTGACCTTTCTTGAATAATGATGAGGAAGATCTGCAAAGCCCTTTTGGCAGTTCTCGAGACGTTCAAACCGGGCCAGGTGACAGACAATATCTTTTCTTTCAAGATACTTACAGATGTGCATATGATCTGTCTGGTCATCCTTCCAAGGAGGTGATACATGCATTGTATCAAAGGATAATGTTTCTGCCATCCTATCACCTCCAGGCCTTTGAAGAAGCGTTCTACACCGGCTTCTTCACCATCAACACTGATATATTTGGCCCAACACTGCTGGATTTACATGCAAGATACGAGCCATTGCTCAAGATGCGAGAAACCATAAGATGAAGAAGCAGCTCAACAACCATGTCGGGGACGACATGAGCAAGGAAGGGGGGAGTGTTAGAAGCTGGACACACTCTACGGAAACTGACTACTCGGCAGATTATCATTTTTTGTAATTATTCATTTATTGAGAAAACTTGACATTTCACCTTGTAAATATTGGGGCTTACAGAAGTTTCCAGATTGTATCCCAGTTTTGACGGTTAGATTGAGTAGATGGTTGATTTGAAACTTTTGGGACCAGACATCCTACGTGATTTTGCACCGGGTGTTTTGGGTTGGGTTTTGGTTCATATACCTTAGAGAGAGCGACCTATTGGTGTTAGTAGGGTCTCCTTCAAGTTCTGTGGTGTTTCGAGATTGTTCGATGGGTGTTCGGCTCTAGAAAGCATTGTAGGAAGTTTCCTCTTATACACTCTTGAAGACTGTGACTTAGACATTGGGTAGAGACCTCTTTAGGAATTAGTTAGGAGTCGGTCAAGTGTAGGTTGACACCTTATGCTCACGCGCCTGCGGGTCGAGCTTCGTCCTTAGCTGACAAATCTTGTTAGGTGAGTTCTCGTTGTGCTGATGTGTGTCACGGCGTATTCGTCCAACAGGTGCGATGGTATCTCACAAAACCCTTTTGCATGGATAACACTTCTAGCTATGTTAGAAGTGTAGAGGCATGGTGCCTACGCCTCAAAATGCTCATAACCTCTAATGCTTGGAGCTTGTGCTTTGATGAGAGAGTTGTTGTTTTTGGTGATAGAGACCCCTCCTTATATACGGGAAGAGGGTGCATTTTTTTGTATTTTTTATTGGGGAGTGCCCTACGCCATGTGACCATGGGTCGGCCATGTTTGCTGCATGATGCAAGGTCCACAAAGAGAAAATAGTAGGAGAGTGAATAGGGTAGAGGGATAGGGGTTTTTTCTACAAGGTATGCTAGTTGTAGCTAGCTTATTTGAGAGAGGGGAAAAGGGCTTTTACAGAAATTTGTCGAGGGTGGTTTGTTGTTGGAGAAGATAATTCCACCACTTATAGCGATAGTGGCTCTAATTTTAACCAAAAACTCATTTAATATGCCCTAGATTTCATATCTAGAGTGAAAATATATACAATGATCCTATTTTTGATACAAGACAAGAGAGATTATCAGGGACAAAGGTGGAGTACAAATATGATTACGAAGTTTGATGTTGTCATTCAAAATTGATGAGATATCACCACGGCCTACCTAATGGGCGTTTCCATAACTCAATGCTTCACTCGGGCAAGCCTTGTGTCGAGTCATTTGCAGCGGTCATAGTGGAGTGCCTTTGCAGTCGTCATAGTCATCATCATTTCGTTGAAGCCATTGACATGAGGCGCATACGTATGAGAGAGTGTACATGTGTATGAATGATGGTGGCTATAATTTGACTATTTTCAGCTTATGGGCTGATTTGTGAGAGTGTTTGGTGATGATTGTGAGAGTGAAAGGTGCATTGATGAGTAGGTTGTGTGTGTGTATGTGTATGCGAGTGAGCGTATGTGAGTGTGAGAAACAAATAGAAATTTTCAGCCATGAAGAGCTTGAGGAAGACATGAGAGTAAGAGAGAAGAACGAGAGAGAGTGTGTGTGTGCGTGTGTGTACTCTATGTGTGAGTGTGTATGTGTTAAAAATTGGCTATTTTTCAGCTTGTGTGTGTGTATATGTAGGAGAGAGAAAGAGCTTTTTTGTTGCTGAGAGAGAGAGAGAGAGAGAGAGAGAGAGAGAGAGAGAGAGAAAGAGATTCTTATATACATAGGTTAACATAGCACATTAGACTTCATAAAAAATTCAAGAACCATAGACCACAAAATCCATTTTAAGAAGATATATGTATATAGTCATTCACAATAAAAGATACATCTGTCTACTGTGGAAGCCAAATCTTAGTATATCTAGGGTCTTGCTAGAGAGAGAGTGAGTGAGAGAGAGAGAGAGAATATTTGCATCAAGGTAAATTGTCCTAACGGCATGTGGGGGAGCTTTAGAGATACTCAAAATTACACTAGCGTGCCATATGGCTACAACCTAAAAGTTAATCAAAAATATGTTGGAGAACGTGTGTGTGTGTGTGTGTGTGTGTGTGTGTGTGTGTGTGTGTGTGTGTGTGTGTGTGTGTGTGTGTGTGAGAGAGAGAGAGAGAGAGAGAGAGAGAGAGAGAGAGAGAGAGAGAGAGAGAGAGAGAGAGAGAGAGAGAGAGAAATGGATAAGGTAGAGGTTATGAAAATATTCATTGTGAAGATGTATAGAGAGAGAGAGATAAAGAGAGAGAAAGAGAGGGGTGGGAGAGGAAGAGAGAGAGAGAGAGAGAGAGAGAGAGAGAGAGAGAGAGAGAGAGAGAGAGAGAGAGAGAGAGAGAGAGAAGTATAGTTGCATCATTTCATTTTATCCAAATGGGGCAGAGGGGAGTTTCATAGGAAATCAAATAGATAGCATCGAGCCATATATCCACGACAAAAAAGTACTTATATACATATAAATTGAAGTAGCTTATTAGTCCCCATCACAAGCTCAAGAAGCCTAGACCACAACAATTAAGTAGAAATGACTATTTAGTCATTTATTTTAGAAGCTACATTAATCAAAATGTATAGGCCATATCTTAGATACTCAGGGGTCGTGCTTAGAGAAAGGGAGAAAGTGACATCATATACTTCCATTAGCAAAATCCAGAGAGAGAGAGAGAGAGAGAGCACCCTTACTTGCATCCACAATAAGAAAACAATCAATGGATTAGTTTTCAAACATCATAACAGGTAACTAGGGTGACTCTAGTTGTTATCCATGTCACGCTAACTTAAACTAAGAGAGGAAAATGCTATAACAAAGGGATATTTTTCCGTATGAGCCTATTAGTACTCCTGAACAGATGTTAGCCTTAACACATTATACTAATCAAGCTAAACCATGCACCTCACATGGTGCCTTTGTACAAAAAGCTACCATGTATAGACCATGCATGCTTATTGGTACTTAAGATCGTCTAGTTGCTTTGTTTGATGCCATGTCAGTGTGGTTTGAAATCCCCAATGTTCAATGCTAGTAAATCTTACTCACCGTCTTACTTAGAAAAGAAGGAGTTGTACAGTTTATTGATCAAATTACTTAGCATTTCTCTAGCATAAAGGAAGCCCTATGCTCACATAATAGGCATTTGTTGTTTTTAAAATGGAACCTAAGTGAGCTCAAGGTAATGAGATCCCCTTTAAATACTATTTCTCTTGCATAGAGTATTTTACTATTTTTTAAAGGTTTCGTAGCTCAGTCCTACGCTCCAAGCTATGAAGGTGGACTGCCTCATAAAATTTTGAGGCGTATCTCCTTGAGTTTTTATATAGTAAAGGTGTTATTACTGTGCCATCGGGCTTCTCTATTTTTATGAGCCCAGGTCTTTGCCCTTGCAAAAGGATCCCATCCTTAAGTAGACTCAAGGAAAAAGGCCTTTGGGTTTACTGCATCCCAAGTCCCCAAGTCAAAAAACAATGTTACGGCCTAGTTAAGTCAAAGTTTAGGGTACAGGGTGGATGCATGAATAGGTGGACCAAAAACCTTGTCCCGGACAGAGGTTTTATAACCGGTACATAAAACCATCTCTATTAGTTCAATTCGATATATTCTTTTGAACAGCTTTTTAATTAAATATAGAATTTCCACAGCTTTTTGTTAAATATAGAAGACGGCTCTGTACCTCTTAACTATGCACGTCATCCAGCTCTTTACACCATTACTATTTCCACGTCTCTTTTTCAAATATAGAAGACGGCTCTGTAGCTCTTAACTATGTACGTCAGCCAGCTCTTTGTCTTCCCGCTCTCTCGTTTTCCTGTCTCTCTCTAACTCTCTGTGTAGGAGCACAGATTGTTGTTTTACTTTGTAGGCCTATCACACATCTATTGCTGTCATATACTACTCTTGCTCTCTGTAGGCCTATCACCTCGCTCAATATCTCCCTCTCTAGCATGGAGCAAGAATCTCACACTGTATGTGACTGCTCTCAGCCTCACTGTGAACTGTGTGCTAGGTATGTTGTTGATGCGGTCAAGGAATATCATGCTAGGAGAAAGAGGGAGCAACGTGCTAAGAACAAGCTTGAGCAGGTAGCACGTGAGGAAGATAATGATCAAAATGGTGCTGATGATGCAAAGCGTCAAAGACTTTGCAATGACCTTGTTATGCTCTTCAATCGGCGTACAAAGGCCCTCGATGTTGCATCACGCTCAGATATTTTGTGCAAGTTTGTCAATCATCCTTCTCTTGGAGACCTTGAAATTCCCAGGGCACAAACAACCTTCATTGAAGCCATACGCAACACAATAGATATTAGGGGCACATAGCCCTAATAGGTATTCAATGCAAGAAACATGCAGTTTACAGGAATCAGGAACAGTAAACTGAGTATTCATACACAATACTGCAAAGTAAATAAGCAAAGAACACCATAAGGAAGAGGAAAAGAGACTGCCATCAGAGTATATTCATCATCATCACCCAATTACAGAGCATAAACAGCAGTACGAGATCAAGAGGAAGAGAACTGCCTTGTTAGTTATCCTGAAACTGCCTCATGCCATCAGATACCCTAAAGTCCATTCATAACTACCCAAAATTATAAGTAGTAATGTCCACATCTCCCTAAGGTTCAAAAGTTAAAGGTCTTAGTTATAGTTCAAAATATAATATCCTGAATACCCTGAATGCCCTGACAGATCAGGCACTAACACTTGGCACACCTTGTGGGCAATGTTTCTCAAAAATTGTGAGAACCCACAATATCCCTTGATCAAAAAATTCATCCACCAGCTGATCCTTGAATTCAGTTTGTTGTGAAACTGCTGCTGCAGTTGGAGTTTCCTTGTCAAGTTCTTCAACCTCTGCATCCACCTGAACTGTAACTGCCTCCTTAGTACTTTCAGTCTCCTGAGAGAGTATCTCATCCACAATCATTTGCACTGGATCATTTAAGCTGTGAATTCCTCCTGTAGCTTCCGTGTCCTCCTCTCTAACATCTTTAGGCTATTCTGCAGTTGCACCTCTCCCTGCTGTTTCAGTCATATGCTCCTGAACTCCTTCTGCCACATCAGTTCTTGCAAACACTTTTTTATTAACAAACACCTGCTCATATTGTTGGCCTTCTTGTTGCTGCAGCTGCATCTTCAGGTCCTCAAACTGCCCTTTTAGGTCAGTATACTGCTGCTTCAGTTCAGCATTCTGCTTCTCCATAAATAAGTTTTCCTCCATCTCCTCCTCTGAAAACATCTGATATGGTTTAGTCACCACATCATACATCATGACTTTCCTTTTCTCCCAAACTTCCTTCATGTAGTCCATCATTTCAGTCTTCATTTTCTCCCCATACCTTCTACAAAGTAGAAAACTCTCCTCTTCTTCAAGTGATTTCAGGTCTTTAGGCCCATTTTCATATTCAAGTACATATCCAAATTCAGTAGTAGGTTCAGGTTTAGGTTCAGGGTCAGGTTCAGGTTTAGATTCATTTTTCCCTTCAAGAAGAATGAAGAAAGATTCAAGGTAGGATGCAAACTTTGCAACCATTAGACACTGCCTCTTGAACATATCCAATATCTATGCATATAGATGCAACACTCGAAGACCTGATTTAGACTCCGCATGCCAAAACAATTGATTTCCCTGAAAATAATGATTAAGGAAACACCAAAACTGGTTTGCTTCTTCATCAAACTGATTTGATTCAAGGCTTAAAAATAACACATTGAACTCTCCTTTACACATAAAAAACACCACCAAGATGTCTTGCTCACATTTCTCCTTGAAAATAGCAAGAAATCCACTTTGTAGCTGCAGAATTGTCCAATCAGTGATATCTCTCTGAAACTGATAAGTTTTGACTTCTACTCCTTGAAAAAATTCCCTTATGTCATCAAGCATGAAGACATAAAACCAATGAGATATAAGAATATCAACATCATCTCCTCCATCAACAACATCACATAGAAATGTAGAACCATCTTCACGAAAACCAACTTCACCATCATCAGGAACTTCCAAAATACTTGCATAATCATTAGTCAAAACCATCTCCTCAACATCGACAAAACCATTGACATCAGAAATTTGGTATAAATCATCAAGAATATCATCAGTAAAATGAACTTCATTGAAAAAAGATGGACTTCCAATATCCATGACTGAATTTGTAAAAGCACCAACATCATAAAGATCATTGATAACAACATCATCATTCAACAAACCTTCTGTAACATCAAGATTTGAAGAAGACTCCATCTTCTTGATTTGAGTAAGTTGAAGCTTCAAGTCCTCAATTTGATTATTTTTATCCAAAACAACTTTCTTAAGAGCATAATGAACTTCATAACAGTAAGAAATATGCAAGTTGGCTTCAGTTTGAACCTGAGAAATCTCCGCCATCAATGATGTCTTCTCTTCTTGAAGTTGACTAATTTTGGAAAGTGCTTCATTTGCTGCAACCATACTTGAATGCCTCTCATTCTCCAACTCTAATGAGAGATTGTTGATCATCTCCGCTTGAGAAATAGCAAGACTTCGATATTCAGCAAATTCAGGTACTGAACTCCTTTGCAAATTAGTTTGTTGCGGATCAGGGACCTGAATTCTGAAACTTTGCAAATCAGGGACCTTTGGTATCAAAACTGGTAATTCAGGGATCTGAAAGTCAAGATCCTTGTCTTCACAACCTGAATAACTCATATCCACTCTTGGAAATTGGCTTTCAATCTTCAAAACACTAAAAAACTCTTCTCCATCAACACAAACACCTTTCAAATTGTCAGTTGTTGAATACTCCTCATCAAGATTCATAAAAAACTGATTCATCACATCATCCTCATCAGTAGCACACATTATGTCTTTATCTATCTTCAGCTCTTTCACTGCATTACATTGAAATCTGATGTCTCCCTTAATTTCAACCTCTTCAATATTGATCTCAAATGTTGGTATATGGGTTTGTATGGGATATTGGTGGCTTTTCTCGCTCACTCCCACTTGTATTCCCTTCTTCTCAATCAGTAGTTCTTCTTTTGGATAACCTGTGTTCTCTTCCTGCAAAGAGGTGAGTCTCTTTGATGTGAGGTTTGGGGATAGCTGGCAATCCTCTTGGCTCTTGTGGCTCATGAGTTGCTTCTGGCTTCCTCCTTCTTCCTTCATCATCTTTTGGACTTCATCTCCCTTGCGTTGAACAAACTCTCCTTCTTGAATCAACTTCTTCTCTTCAAAAATCTGAGTAACTACAACTTTGATCCCATATTCAAAAACATCAAAATCAGGTTGAAAAACTTGAGGTGCTGAAAAATTAGGTTCAAGCTTTGAAACTTCAGGTTTTGAAACTGCAGGTGCCTAAAAAACTGTTGGTACTTCAGTATTTTGCAAACTCTTGAGTCTATTTGGAGTGTGGTTTTGGGATACTAAGTGCTCCTTTTGGCTTCTTTGGCTCTTAAGATGCTCCTTTTCTTCTCCCCTTTCCAACAACACCTTCTTGACTTATTTAGGTTGGCTTTGTGCTTGAACTTCTTTCATTGATTTGGGACTTACAGCAAGTGCATTTGGAGAAGTTAAAGATGATTGTACCTGATTTTTCCCAACCAAGGGGAACATTGGTGTTGTAACTCCCCACTCATCATCACTTTCATCTTCCTCCTGAAACTGATCTTCATACTTCTCTGTCAATACTTCAATTGCTTCTTGCAACATCTGTATCCTGCGCATACTAGAGCACGACTTTCTTCTTTTTCCTTCACGAACTTCATGCCAATCTTCCGCCTTGTCAAGAAGATTAGAGAAATCATCCAAATCCTCTTGTGCATCACGTAGTTCCTCATGATCTGATGCATCTCGAAAAGATCTAAAAATTTGATACAACTTCTTGCACAGTTTATGCATACAGTATTTGACACATGCATCTTCCTTTTGACGGGGCTTGCAAATGTAAGGGCATTCCTTTGTGTGGTGCTCATACTTTTGACATATTGCACACTTTTTCTTCTTCTTCTTTGCCATTAATCACACATCAAAAGAATGGAGAGAATTTGTACCTCTTTAAACCCTCAAACTGCTTAAACTGCATTGCAAACTGAAATACCTGAAACTGTAGTCTGTAAACTGAAAGACTAAAATTGCATTCTGCAAATTGAAAAATTGAAACTGCATTCTGCAAACTAGAATGCTATAATCTGCAATATGTAAATAGTTGAACTGCAAACTGCAAAATGCAAATTGCAGACTGCACAAAAACTGCCTGCACAGAAACTGCCAAGAATCCTTCTAAACACCTGCAACTTGTTATCAATTGTGATTTTGGAATCCCCCTGGCAGATTCGGGAAGAAACCTCCAATAACTTTGATGTATGTTCCTCAGACACTTCCTGTGGTGTTACACAATTCAAGAGTTCCTGCACAGGTGGTCGAGGTCGACTAACATGTCAAGAACCTCTTGAATTCTTAAGTGCCATATGCTTCAGGATGAATTCGAACCATTTGCAAGAACCGCTTCACAGAGAAAGTGGCGGTTAGAGCACGAGAAAGAAACTTCGCATCATAACCGACTCACGATTTGCTTTGAGATTACTGTAATTCACTCCCATGTCGACTAGGACATGCACAACAGGATCGCCAAATCTTAGGGGCACACAGCCCTAACAGGTATTCAATGCAGGAAACATGCAGTTTACAGGAATCAGGAACAGTAAACTGAGTATTCATACACAATACTGCAAAGTAAATAAGCAAAGAACACCATAAGGAAGAGGAAAAGAGACTGCCATCAGAGTATATTCATCATCATCACCCAATTACAGAGCATAAATAGCAGTACGAGATCAGGAGGAAAATAACTGCCTCGTTAGTTATCCTGAAACTGCCTCATGCCATCAGATACCCTAAAGTCCACTCACAACTACCCAAAATTATTAGTAATGTCCACATCTCCCTAAGGTTCAAAAGTTAAAGGTCTTAGTTATAGTTCAAAATATAATATCCTGAATACCTTGAATGCCCTGACAGATCAGGCACTAACAATAGATGCAATCAAATTACCCAAGAGCGGACAGGAGCTCTTTCTTAAAAGGTTCATCACCACAATGCTTATGAATGTTGAGTGTACATCTACCTCAAAAGTGAATGTTTCAGCTGCATCTAAGTTGCTAAATTTGCACAAGAGGAACTTCATAGCTGCAAAGAATCGTTTGAGGGTAGCAGGTGATGGAAATTTGCCAATCTCTTTGTGTGCTCGACAACCCATGGATCGTGGTTTCATAACACCTGATGAGAAAGAGTTGATGTTCTCTTTTTGGATGTCTAACACTCGTGTTTCACCCAATAAGAAGGATGTGTGCAGAAAGCGTACTGGAAGAAATTCATATGTCAAACATCCTGTGCATCTTCTTGAACAATCTCAGGTAATAATTTACTTCACTATATCCATTTTTGTTTTCTAATATTTGCATTCATGACCTATATTCAGTATAATTGGGTTGATAAGAGTAGATATGAAATCGGATATGAAGGAAGTTATAAATGGAAATAAGGGGAATCTGTATTTGGTCCTAGACTAAGAGTAGATAAATATTGGATGTGAAGGAGAATATAAATGGAAACATAGTTTTTATCATACATGTATGTTTGCTGAAACATATCTTTGCAGACGCATACTTTCACACGCGTATGATATGTATAAACTGGTTAGGTAAAAAACTGGTTTACATAACCAATAAAAATCTTTTAACACTTATTTCTCACTCGTATACATCGTGATTAAGTGTTCACATGTACTGTTTGTCATGTCAGATAGGTAAAAAACATATCTATTTGAAAGGAAAATACTGGTTTACATATCCAGTAAATTTTTTTTAACACTTATTTCTCACTGGTATACATCGTGATTAAGTGCTCACATGTACTGGTTAGGTAAATAACATACCGATTTTAAATCAAAAGACTGGTTTACATCAGCAGTCAGAACATTTGAACTGGTTGACACTTATATACCACTGGTACGTACCAAGGACATGTGTTCATTTTTTTTCACACATTTTTCTCACTTGTATACATCGTGGTTAAGTGCTCACATGTACTGGTTAGGTAAATAACATAGTGGTTTTAAATGAAAAGATTGGTTTACATCAGCAGTAAGAACATTTGAACTAGTTGACACTTATATACCACTGGTACGTACCAAGGACATGTGTTAATTTTTTTAAACTCTTATTTCTCACTGGTATACATCGTGGTTAAGTGCTCACATGTACTGGTTAGGTAAATAACATACCGGTTTTAAATGAAAAGACTGGTTTCCATCAGCAGTCAGAACATTTGAACTGGTTGACACTTATATACCACTGGTACGTACCAAGGACATGTGTTCATTTTTTTTAACACTTATTTCTCACTGGTATACATCGTGGTTAAGTGCTCACATGTACTGGTTAGGTAAATAACATATCGGTTTTAAATGAAAAGACTGGTTTACATCAGCAGTCAGAACATTTGAACTGGTTGACACTTATATACCACTGGTACGTACCAAGGACATGTGTTCATTTTTTTTAACACTTATTTCTCACTGGTATACATCGTGGTTAAGTGCTCACATGTACTGGTTAGGTAAATAACATATCGGTTTTAAATGAAAAGACTGGTTTACATCAGCAGTCAGAACATTTGAACTGGTTGACACTTATATACCACTGGTACGTACCAAGGACATGTGTTCATTTTTTTTAACACTTATTTCTCACTGGTATACATCGTGGTTAAGTGCTCACATGTACTGGTTAGGTAAATAACATATCGGTTTGAAATGAAAAGAGTGGTTTACATCAGCAGTAAGAACATTTGAACTGGTTGACACTTATATACCATTCGTATGTACCAAGGGCATGTGTTCATTTTTTTAACACTTATTTCTCACTGGTATACATCGTGGTTAAGTGCTCACATGTACTGGTTAGGTAAATAACATATCGGTTTTAAATGAAAAGACTGGTTTACATCAACAGTAAGAACATTTGCACTGGTTGACACTTATATACCACTGGTATGTACCAAGGACATGTGTTCATATATACTGGTTTGCCTAACCAATTAAGTGAAAAAACATAGTGGTTTGAAATAAAAATATTGGTTTATAGTAATGTAACAGTTTTCCTCAAAGATAATAAAAACCTGCAGTTTTCTTCAATGTTCTTTAACCATATATGTCTTTCATTGTAGGTGGAGCTCTTTCTCAACTTCAAAGAACAAGACCCCGAAATTGTAATAAGGCAGCGGGCGTTTGAGTACATGAAGCCATATTTTGTGCGGAAATTGAGAGACCGATATACTTGCTGCTACATTTCACATGTTCAAATGTCCTTCCTAAAGGATTCCATAAATCACATGCGAAGTTCTGTATTCGGTCTGCATGGAAAAGCTTGCCAATGTTAATGCAACATATGCAAAGACAATGGTGGATGCAAGGCACCAAAAAACTGTATCAAGAGTGTAACAGCCTTATTAGACTCTATACTGTGTCCAAAATCAGATACGTCCACCTTCCATGCCCTTGCCTGCTTGAGTGGTCAATGTAAAAGGTGTGGCCCGGATAAGTTAGACTTTTGTGCTGCAGAGGCTTCATTTATTGCTAAAAAGATTGGTGAAGATTTTTGAGGACCTAGAAGTAGGAACTGCGCGTGACGGTTTGAAGAAGAAAAGGAAAGTCTTGTCGCATAAGGAAATATCATGCCAGGATCTCTCAGTCATGTTCAAAGACCATCTTAAGAAATACATAATGCATAATTTTGTGTATAGGTGGCAAGCAGAACAATATAAGGAATGTATACAAAGCTTTCCAGAAGATGTTGTTGTGTCAGTTGTTGACTTTGCTGAAAATTATAGTTTCAAAGAACAAAATGAGATTCAGTCCATGCACTGATATTCAAATCAAGTAACTATTTTTGTGCACATAACATATTTTTGAATTGTAGGTAACGACATCACCCTAGATCAGTATTATTTCTTTTGTATTAAGCCTTCAATAATTTTTGATTTTTATATTATGCAGGTGACATCCACAAGACAATTCACTTCTTCATTTCAGATGACAAGCAACATGACACACATTTTGTTCAACACTGTTTTCTGAAATATGCGGAATGGCTAAAGCAATTTGGTCTAAACATAAGGCGTCATTGGGTATGGTCTGATGGAGTAGCTTCACAATTCAAAGCAAGAAGACCATTCTATTTCCTTGCCAGGTACCATGTTCTAACAAACATTATCTGAAGGTGGTTTTAATATAGAGACCTATAATATTGGCATTAAAGTTGCAATAAAATGCTTGTCTAACATCAATATTATAATATGTGTTTTTTTTTGTAATTTCATCGTGCCAAGAGTATATTAATCTTCTTCTATCCATTGAATAAACTGCAGATCCAGTGTTTTCACAGATGGAAAATGTCTTGGAACTTTTTTGGATCCGGCCATGGTAAGGGAGAACACAACGGTGCGGGAGCAGTGATAAAAAGGTCTTTAACTCAATACCAATTGTAGCCAAACAGCCCAAAGATAGACTGTGCTACAGATGTTGTGGCATTATTGAGACGGACCTTGTCAGATGGTGCTACAGCCACCTATGCATCCCAGGCCCGTTATGTAAGCAAGATTTTTTGGGAGATTGAATTGGGAGATGTCGAAAGGGGAAAAAATTGGGATGTGAAGGCTGTAAAAAATACCCGCTCAATGCACTCTATTTTTGCATATTCAGAGCATGATACAACTGCTTTGAGAACACGTTCACTATCTTGTTACTGTAGTGCATGTAAACAGGAAAAGTGGAGGAGATGTGTGAGCAAGTCACACGTTCCTTTCTGGACATACCTTATTTTGGAGCCTACAGAAGAAGGGGAAGACGATGACGATGAAATAAATGAGGATGCAGCGTATGAAGGACACTATGACACCCTCAGTCAAGCTCTTATTGTTGGTGATAATTTTTCTGTTCCCGCACCAAATGACAATGAAGAAAAAGTGGATTTCTATATAGTGAAATGCACTGCAGCTATTCAGGAGTTTCATTTAGATGCTGAAGATGACTGGGGCAATATCATTGGGCGAGGATCCTATGCTATCAAAGGGTTTTACTATCGTATGATAAATGAGCAGACCTACGAGCTTTTGGACAAAAAGCCAGAGGTGTTCATATATTCACATCTTGTTCGGGCAATCAAAATCCCTATGATACCCCATCCCAGCAACTCAAAACTATATACAATATCACTTGATGTCAGTGAGTCTATCTACGATAGTATGCCTTTTGAGCTATAACCATCTTAAGAAATGCATAATGCATAATTTTGTGTATATATGCCTTTAACTGTAAACTGAACTGTGTCTCTCTCTCTCTCTCTCTCTCTCTCTCTCTCTCTCTCTCTCTCTCTCTCTCTCTCTCTCTCTCTCTCTCTCTCTCTCTCTCTCTCTCAGTATCATTTCGGTATCATACCAGTCACTTCTCAGTATCATACCAGTCAATTCCCAGTATCATATTGGTATGATACGGTATCATACCATTCACCATATCATACCAGTCATTTCCCAGTATCATACCAATATCATACATTCCCTCTCTCTCTCTCTCTCTCTCTCTCTCTCTCTCTCTCTCTCTCTCTCTCTCTCTCTCTCTCTCTCTCTCTCTCTCTCACTTCTCAATATCATACCAGTCACTTCTCAGTATCATACCGATATCATACCAGTCACTCCTCAGTATGATACGGGTATTATACAAGTCCCCCCACCCCCCCCCCTCTCTCTCTCTCTCTCTCTCTCTCTCTCTCTCTCTCTCTCTCTCTCTCTCTCTCTCTCTCTCTCTCTCTCTCTCTCTCTCTCTCAGTATCATACCGGTATCATGCCAGTCCCTCTCCCTCTCCCTCTCCCTCTCCCTCTCTCTCTCTCTCTCTCTCTCTCTCTCTCTCTCTCTCTCTCTCTCTCTCTCTCTCTCTTCTCAGTATCATACCAGTCACTCCTCAGTATCATACCGGTATCATATTAGTCACTTCACAGTATCATACCGGTATCATACCAGTCACTTCTTAGTATAAGACTCTGTGTGTGTGTGTGTGTGTGTGTGTGTGTGTGTGTGTGTGTGTGTGTGTGTGTGTGTGTGTGTGTGTGTGTGTGTGTGTGTGTGTGTGTGTGTGTGTGTGTGTGTGTGACACTTCTCAATATCATACCGATCACTTCTCAGTATCATACCGGTATCATACCAGTCACTTCAAAGAATCATACCGGTATCATACAACTCACTTCTTTGTATCCGACTCTTTCTCTTTCTCTCTCTCTCACTTCTCAGTATCATACCATCACTGCCCAGTATCATACCGGTATCAAACTCTCTCTCTCTCTCCTTTTATTTGCAAGATACGTCAAATATAGAATACAACGTATTTCCGTGCAACTTGCTTGTAAATGTATTATACATGAATTCTGTTACATTGATTGATAAGAAGGCTGAGTAATTCTCCATTTACATCCATCGACAAAAAAATACATCGACAAAAGTCGCCCACTTCACAGACTTTATGAAGCTTTCTTTTTATAAAAAAAATATGTTCCTTTCTTCTTGAAAAATTCAATCCGCCATTTCAAATAAAAACGAGGCACATAGGTGTCGTCAAGTTGCCCGTCTGCACAAATTACAGTCCTCTTTGCATACTCAATTCTGTCCTTAGAGTACAACCAGTGTGCCAGCCAGTTTATGATAGTGGTTGACAGAAAACAAGCGCACACTTGTTTAGACTGCTTTTCTAGCTTGGGAAAAACAAGAAATGACCCCAATGGATTAAACATTAGCTTATATCCAGAATCATCAAAGATAAGTGTGTCAGGTGGTAGGTTAGGAAAATTTTTGAGATTCTTGTGGAACACCAGTTTATTTGTCGCGCCCAATTTAAAAGGGGCCCTTGTGCACTGCACCTGACTTACCACTCTATTGAATCTTTTGTGGTGGTCAGGGAACACTGTCGCTAGCGTGCGTTTGAGCTTCTCAAACTCGCAGCAGCTCCATATCCACACTTCGAACCATCTGAAACAAAAATTCAGAAACACTTCTGCATCGTGCCTTACCCAAAACTGTGTATCCCCTTCAATAACATACCGCATTTCTGGCCAATGGGGCAATTCTTCACCATATTTTCCATCAAATTTCTTGAGCAGTAATCCATTAAGGTCCAAAATGAGAACCCTACGCTGGACGCTCAACGGAGGTGGTGGCCTTGGCCATATCAGTGGGATTCTTTTAATTAGTATATACCATAGAGGAAACACGAGCACTGCAGGAGACAACACGCAATTCCATATTGCATGAATGTCAGCCGTGCCATTCTGCTTGTCATCCCTGAACCTATCTGCAAGGCGCCATTCTTCAACTGAAAACATATCTGCAGATGCAAAATTACACAAGACTCAAATTTAAATATGCAATTAGGACATATCTATAGATTGAAATCATACAATAAAAATACACAATGTTCAAACCTTAGGCACAAGATGAAAGAGACGTCGAATGGGAAAGAAAGTTATATTAATTTCAGAAGTGGTTACATAAAAAGAAACATAGGGGGGGCAAACTATAATCTTTTGCAGGCTCTGGGTTTAGGGTCAGAACTTGTGTCGGTATTCTGCATCTCCTTAGTGTCTACTATGTCCATCTCCTCTTTTAGCTGCCCCTCGGTCTCTTCCTCTTCCTTGCTTTTTTGCTCCATTTCAGGCTTCTCATCTCCATTCTTCTCGATTTTTTTTCTTTTTACCTTTCTTATATGCTGAGCAAGGGTCTCCTCGGGACTTCTCTCCAGCCTGACATCTACACGACCATCAGCTTTAGAAAGTTGTGCATCAAAAGATCACTTATTAGAGCCATAATCAATGAAAAAACTTACTCTTGTCATGTTGGCCTCGTTTTCTCAGAACTTTGATCTTGTCACCCGCACGCCAGTGTCTAGCAACACATCGTCTTCCTCATTCTGGGTTTTCCCTTCAGCACCAGTCATACTTTGCTCCTTTACTTCAAAGTTTTGTTCTTCTTCTGTTGTTTTCGAAACAGGTTTCTCAGCATTACCAGGGACATTTTCATCAAGCAATACCTCCACAGGTGTCTTGTATGCAGACGTCACTGCATCGTTCCTTGTGTCTTTACCGGCAGTAGTTCTGAAGCAGCTTGACTCTAAAAAATCGTCAGAGAAGACAAAAATCAACCACCTGATTACCCATTGAAACAATTTTCTCACCTATTTTTGGGCATGGTTCAACTGGCTTCTTCTTTAGAAGGGATTGGTCTTCAGCAGAAATAACTCCGGGGCAATCCTTAAGCATGCACTTTCCTTTCTCAGGCAAGTGAGCATATCAGAATGGATGGTATGCACGTGAACAAGGCAATAGAACAACATGGCTTGAGCAATTGTGATCATGAATTTTTACACCACAAGCATTGCACACATCAATGAGAACAACACTATGTCCAGGAGCTGAAACTCATGCAGGCAAGACTATGGTAGCATTGGTTGACTAATCATGTCTGTCACAAACGTCACATAGAGACCAAAGGTTTCCTCACGGTCCAAGGATTTGGATAATTCTTCCTGTAGGCAAGAGACCTCTGTTATCAGACAATGTCAAACAGGTATAAAATCCGTATGAATGCTTGAAAATCGGTATAATGATGTTATCATACCGGTATGATTACATCCTGTCGGTATGATGTTATCCCACCGGTATAATGTTATTATACTGGATAGTATAACATCATACCGGTAGGATAACATTATACCGGAAACATAACATCAAACTGGTTGGATTTTATCATACCGGTAGGATGTAACCATACCGGGAGGATGTTATCATACCGGTAGGATTATATCCTAAATCCTACCCGTAAGATGTAATCATACCGGTAGGATGTAATCATACCGGTAGGGTATAATCCTACCAGTATGATAACATCCTACCGGTATTGTCATCTAGCCTTACCGAATATGATATAATCCTACCGGTATGAAAAATCATACTGTATGGTACTTTGCACATATTATACTACAATCAGATGGATTTAAAAGCATGCCTGTGCATGCCTGTAGGGTGGCTTTTGCTTGGTCAAATTTTTCTTGGAGGCTGTCAAGCAAGCCTGTTGGTACATTGGCATCGTCTGGGAAGTGCATTCGGATGGTGTCAAGGGCACCCTCGCAACGGTGCACATGAGCAACAGATTTGACCATTGAATCCTTAGCCTTCTGACACTCAGCTAATACATTGTCATGAGATTTTCTAACCTCAACAAGAAGTTCTTGCAAGGAAGTGGATACTTCAACACTAAACGCAGACTGAGTAGTTGCAAAAATCCCACTTCCGACTGGTGTACTTTTGGATGGTGTATTTACTAAGAAGATGGCAGAACCACTTGGGGTTTCTGTGGATACTTGGGAAGTCTCTAACTTCCATGGTTCTCTTTTCCTATCTAAGTGACCTTCATTGGTCACATTCTTCACCACCTCAGATGCAAACTTAGCCCACTTTACCAGACCTGTGTATACGAAATAAACATATCCGCATGCAAACTTGACTCCCAGCAGATAGTTTGGTGGTTTGGATTGGTACATCTGCTTGTAGAGCTGGTAGAGTGCTTTGTAGTGATCCGGCCTTGCTGTTTTTATCGGCACTTTTTTCTCCTTCACTGGAAGACACGTGAAAACTTTCATCCAGTCGGATATGGGCACATCTGCATCTGTCAACTTCCTAACATATTTCCCCTCAAGACTTAACCCATATTCCCTGTGAAAATCCTCCTTTGTCGTGTAGAATGCCTTTAATGGCACCTCCACATCCTTGGGGTGAACAAAGCGGCTGATTTTGGGAGGAGGCTATAACTTCTGTCTCTGAAAGGAATAAATCCATATTCATTACTCAATGTATCCACACCTCAGTACTCTACTACACATACAGGTACGTTGTACACAACACAGACAGAGACAGAGAGAGGTGACATACCTTCATGGGAGAATGTCGGGTCTTTGTGGGGGAGACCTGTTGGGCTGCATTCCTTGGGCTCTTTCTTAGGTTGCTATCCATAGCGAAGGATAAGCAGCGTGCAAAGGGGGCTGTAGAGTGAGCTGAGAAAGGCGCAGAAGGAGAAAGGCACAGAGATACAGAGAAGTCACAGTCATGAAAACATTCGACTGAACATTCGTTCTGACGTGGGCTCCACACGTGTTTTTGAATCCTCCACATGATTTTTAAGATTTTGTATCCTCCACACGATTATGTAATTCAAACAATTCTTGCCCATAACACCAGCTTCATACCCCCTAAATTTTAAGCCTCCAAAAGAAACTTTCAACCGGTTAAAACCGGGCCACCTATTCATGCATCCACCCTACAATCTAAGCATATCCTGTTAGGATAACCAAGTTAGCCTAACTAACTTAGATCATTATTAGTTCTGGGGTCATGTGCCCATATTATAGTGTATTTCTTTAAGAGACACCAGATTTAAGCATTAATGGGCATGGGGTATCCATCTCAGTGAATGTGTAGAGAGAGAGAGATAGAGAGAAAGTGAGAGAGGTATAGTTGCAACAGTTTTTCCAAATGGTGTGGCGGGGGGGGAGGGGGGTTAAAGAGATATAAAATTGCACCATCACGCCATACATCTACTTCCTAAAAAGGTTGAGAGATAGATAGATAGAGAGAGAGAGAGAGAGAGAGAGAGAGAGAGCTATAGGGTTAAGGTGGATGTGTTAGTGTGCCATTCATGGCATAAGCATGCTTGGAGAGGTTAGTGTAGATCTTGAGAGAGAAACTATTGCACAATAAAATATAGAGTATAATGTGCCTCTATATAGGATTATACAAATAGACAGCCTTTTGACACATGGGTATAATATGTGAATGCCTATGCACAAATACAAGTGGTTGCTCTTTACACAAAGGTTATAAGAGGATCTTCACATGGCTTGACACATGAGGTGGAAGGGGTTGTTTACACAAGAGATACAACAAAACCTCGCATCCCAATAATCCTCCCCTATGTGGGTTTTGGTTGCATATCACTCACACAATCCTCCCCTCAAAAACACACTAGGGTGAGGCACACAATTCACAAGCCTCCCCTTGAACACAAAGTTGCCTCCCCTAGACACAAAGGGTGTAGGCATATAAAACATCAGGTTGTAGGCACACACAAGCCTTCTCTGACACAAATAGAGGGTAAGGTACACAAGAGAGAATGCTTAACCACATTTTGGTTGTTGTTTGTTCGAGGATTTTCTCCCCCACACAAATTTGCAAAAGCTATTGTACTTTGTTGTCGGGACTTTGCCATAGGTTGTTGTTGTAGTAGCCAAAATTTTGATGATGTTGTTTTTGATGTTTTGATCCAATGTTTTTGTTGAAATGGAAGACACAATGTACATATATGTACAATGGAGGGAAAAACCACGTGGGAAAAAAACCCTCACATTATTGATGATGTGCAAAAGGATTTTTAAATTATTTGAAATATGATGAAGAAAGTTTCCCAACTGCTATCCCTTCGTTATAGTTGCCTTTGAGAACTTCTTCGAGAGGAATCCAACTGATCTTGGATACCTCATATGCAAGCAAAGCTTCAGCAAGATCATTTTGTGCTACTTCTTCTTTGGGCTCAAAAGTGGGTGAATACTTCATGTGTGCATGGATAGCATGCAAGATGTACGTGCCAAGAAAAAAAACCATCGCATTTGTTGTTGTGATTGCAATGTGCATGATGCTATGCTTCCCTTAAGTGCCAAGAGCAATGCTTTGCTACTTTTGAAAAATTGCCTTTGTTACAACCCATGTAATATTGAAGCTCTTAATGGTGTGCTACTATGTTGTGGAACAAGGGCTTAGAAATAATGATGCCCAAGCTAAGAGAATAAACCACGTGAGAATGTCCTTTAAAAGAAAAAACTATAAACCCCAAATGAGATAAATTAAATATTTTCAACTTCTTATGGGGCTGCAGTCAACTGGTCCGGCAAGGGAAGTCAAAGACAAGGTAGATTTGCTAAGCTTGAAGCGAGTGGGAGCATAACAATTGATGCAACGTGGAAAAAGAAAATTGAGGGCCAAGAGTAATGGTGCTGACGAGCAAGCTTGTGGGTAGTTTTCATTACAAGGCCTTCAGTGATGTTGTGAGTGGTGAGCACAAGGCCAGTAAGGTCGTCAAACGATGTGGGCTCCAACAATGATGCCAACGAGCTCAGGTGATGACCAAGCTGCAATCGGGTAGGTTATGCAGGCCACTGGGTGATTTAATAGAGCACTAGGTTGCATGGAAATTGAGGGTGTAGATTCAATTGTAGAAGAAGCGAGAGGTTGACTTGGAGCAAGTGTGAAGCAGTGTTGCAAGTGCGACGGCATTAGGTGGGGCCATATTGCAGGGGTGACAGGTAGCGTAGGTGAGCTGTTGAGCAGGTAGCACAGGAGGAGGGAGGTGTGACCTCAAGTGATCGCCAATAGGAGAGGGCAAAGTAGTGGGCTGATTCGGCAATGAGAGTTTGAGGCCTCGGCTGACTGAGCCAAGTGTAGGTCGCTGAGGATAGAGCCGACTAGGCTGCTGTCTTGCCAGTGTGGCTTGACACGTGTGCCCAAGGTGGGGCTGACTGAGCAGGAGCACGGGGCTGGACTTTGAGAGGTGGCACCCACAAAAGGCTTTGTCTTTATAGCCACACACATACACAAGATTATCACACATATCAAGTGAGCTCCAAAACTAGAAATCAAAGGCTTTAATAAGAGCTTGTGTAGAAAATTGCAAGCGCACACACATGAAAAATTGAAATGGGTTTTGTTTTTGCAATAGAAGCAAGTTAAAAGGTAAACAAATCACGTAAAAATAATCTAATTATTGACATTCATGATATGCTAATCACGATGCAAATATGAAGAGTCGTAAATTTCTTTTCCTAATCAATTAGTATGGGTAGTGGTACTAATAGTACATATCCCACTACTAATAGACTTCAAAAGAAAAAAATTAACAATGTGATTAGCACCATGACCAATATGCAATGCAAAGGAGCTTTGATTGACAATTACAATGGCAAAGAGAGAGAGGACGTCAATGCAATCTAGCATAGTGAGGATGCTTAGGATCTAAAATAGATTAGGAAATGCTAATCTAAGCCATGCTCTGATACTAGTTGTAGAGTTAAGGTGGATATGCTAGTGTGCCATTCATGGCATAAGCATGCTTGGAGAGATTAGTGTAGAGCTTGAGATAGAAACTATTGTACAATACAATATATAGTATAATTTCAAATGATAAAGCTTGATATTATTCAGCAGAATGTGCCTCTATATAGGCTTATACAAATAGAGAGCCTTTTGACACATGGGATAAGATGTGGGTGCCTATGCACAAATAGAAGTGGTTGCTCTTTACACAAAGGTTGTAAGAGGATCTTCACATGACTTGACACATGAGGTGGAAGGGGTTGTTCACACAAGAGATGCAACAAAATATCACATCCCAACAAGACCCACCCTGTCCCAGGGAGGGTCAACCACTTGGTGAGCGGGAGCCACCACCAAGTGGTGACCCACCCCTGCACCAAGTTGCTACAGGTTCAACATATGGATGCCTCTCGTCCAAAGTGATATAGTGCTCCTTAAAGAATTTCAATTACCTCATTGGCAGTCATGTCTGCCACATTACATTCTGGTCCATCAAGTCGTCCCAGAGCAGTAGTTTTTGCAAGCTCTTTGCAAATTATAGAAGGGATGTGTGGTGCTTTGTCAAATTAGACAATGAACCAGTCCTGTTTTAAGTTAAGAAGCATTTGTGAAACATAGGGTGAGAGCCATGAAGTCTCATTACTCAACCAAGCTGTTGGAATCATTACAATACATGTCTAAAATGTGAAAACAGACCATCATATATTTGTTAAGGGTTAGACTATCCAATGTTAGAGCATTGGCTATGTCAGCCAAGCAATCACATAGTGTGGCAAAAGCCAAGTGTTGATTCAGTGGTTGGGTGGGGATATGGTTCAACCCACAACTGAGAAATTCTTTCACCTCCTTGTCAGAGACAATATTCAAATTGTTAGCGTATACATTCCATCCAAAATGATCAAAGTCTTTACAAAATTGCCTAAACTCAAAGCACTTACATTTAGGGGTAAACTCTAAAAATAAGGAGCTCAGTAGAGTAGACAAAGTTTTCAATGGTGGACCATACTTTCATCAAATAGTGATGTCTTGCAACATACTATCATTTTTTAAGATAAATTTAAAACCATGTTTGAAGATAGAGTCATGTGAGGAGTTTTCCAAAAAAGATTGGGATATTCAAGAGGACTTGCCCCGGTTTTATAGATCATTTTTATCACGAGCAAGGAGGCAGAAGAGAGGGGCCGGGTTGAAAGGTCAAGTCCAACAAATATCAAGGTCATGTGAAGCCAACAATTAAACATGGTAAGTAAATTTGGAAGGGAGGCCATCCGTAAACCAACCTAAACAAAGTCATAATGGTTGTGTGGCATCCCCCCATCCAAGGATATCTAGATAAACTAGATATCCATGGAATAAGTATTGTGGCCCAGGTTCTGCTGTCCAAGTGCACTATGTGCCATTGTCCACCCATGTACTTAGGAGAGAGAGTTCTTAGATACATAGCTCATCATAGCACATGATACTTCATTAGAAATTCAAGAACCATAGACCACAACATCCATTTTAAGAAGATATATCTATTTAATCATTCACACTAAAAGATACATTTGTCTACTATGCAAGCCATATCTTAGTATATCTAGGGTCCTGTTAGAGAAAGAGGGAAAGTGTGTGTGTGTGTGTGTGTGTGTGTGTGTGTGTGTGTGTCTGTGTGTGTGTGTGTGTGTGTGTGTGTGTGTGTGTGTGTGTGTGTGAGAGAGAGAGAGAGAGAGAGAGAGTGAGAGAGAGAGAGAGAGAGAGAGAGAGAAATGGATAAGGTAGAGTTTATGAAAACCTTCATTGTGAAGATGTATAGAGAGAGAGAAGTATAGTTGCATCAATGCATGTTATCCAATTGGCATGTAGGGAAGTTTCATAGAAAATTAAAGAGACATCATCAAGCCTTACACCCACAACAAAAAAGCACTTATATACATATAAACTGAAGTAGCTTATTAGTTCCCATCAAAAACTCAAGAACCCTAGACCACAACAATTAAGTAGAAATTTCTATTTAGTCATTTATTTTAGAAGATACATTAGTCAAAATTTATAGGCCATATCTTAGTTACTCTGGGGTCATGCTTAGAGAAAAGGATAAAGTGACAACATATCCTTCCATTTGCAAAAGCCAGAGAGAGAGCACCCTTACCTGCATCCACAATAATAAAACAATCAATGGATAGTTTTCAAATAGCATAATAGGTAGCTAGGGTGACTCTAGTTGTCATCCATGTCACCCTAACTTAAACTAGTAGAGAAAAATGTTGTAACAAAGAGGGATTTTTTTTTTGGATGAACCTATTAGTACTCTTGAAAATAGGTTAGTCTCAACAGATTCTACTAATCAAGCTAAACCATGCATCTAACATGGTGCCTTTGTACAAAAAATTACCATGTATAGACCATGCATACTTATTGGTACCTCTGATGGTCTAATTGCTTTGTTTGACACCATGTCAGTGTGGTTTGAAATCCCCAATGTTCAGTGCCAATACATCTTACTCACCCGCTTACTTAGAAAAGAAGGAGTTGTACAATTTATAGATTGAATTACTTAGCAGTGCTTGTGAGGTCCCCACCCCGCCGTTTCAAATGGCGGATCTGATGGTAAACCTGGTGGCCACTAGATCTATAGAGGAAGCAAACAAAGTGGTTCAGGGTTCATCTAGTGGAGGATCTCTCGTCACAAAGTGAGTCGAGCTCGAGCCTACTAGCAACGAGATCTAGCTTCACCTCACAGGGGAAGCGTGTTTAACTTATGTAACATTTAATGGCCTAAAAACTTGTGTGTAGCGGAAATTAACATGAACATAGTGGGCATTTCATTAGAATAGATTCCTAATGAGAATTACAAGAGTGCTTGGGTGCAGAGAGCAACAAAAAGCATAACACCTAGTTAGATAGCATCAAAAATACTTTCAAAAGAGAGAGAAATTAAGCTATTGACAACAGTTGAGGACCGGATTTGCATGGAGCCGGTCCCCCCTCCAAAAGGCTTTGTATTATGGTTTCTCCCATCAAGAGAGACATTGTACAATACAATTCTTTGTGTTCCTTCAAGACTAGCTAGTGCAATGAAGATGAAAGCTTCATGCACTAAGCAAAACACTTAGCAAACACAACTTTAATTATCCCCGTTCTCAGACCCAAGACCTCACACACCTTCGAAGATGGTAAGAGCTAGCAGGGTATGAGAGTAGATTGAGAGGAAGAAGGAGTATCTTACGAGAAAGATGTACATCTCCTCATATAATCACTCATATTAGCATAGCTTTAGCTTAGTAATTAGCTTGATAGAGGAGATGAGCATGCATTGAAGCTTGGCTCTTGGTTGGATTTGCATCCACAAGCCAAGAGTGTGTCGATGTAGGCTTCTATCTCACAAGCTTGGAGTAGGTGATGAGCTCTCCATCAAAGCTTTGGAAGAGATAGTCTTCTCTTTCTTCACACATGAGATTGTGTGAGTGTGTGTGTGATAATGCCTTGCAAAAATCAGCCCCCTCTCTCTCTTGGGCAAGCCCTCTTGCTAATTGCTCTTGCAGGCTCCCCATTGGACCTCCCCAAGTCAAGCCAATGGCTATTAAGCAGCATAAGTGATAGCCTTCTGACATGTGTCCCCCTTTCCCCTTTTGTGAGAGCTTTAGGTAATTTAATAATTAAACTAAACTCTCATTAGACCCCTTTGCCTCCTGGCCAATAGGAATCAGGCAAGCCATTGGGCTCTTGAATGCTCATTGGACCCCTTGGGAGACTGTCCAATAGTCTTCTAGGAGACTTAATTCTCATTGGTTCTTTTATTAAGTGTTTTTAAATTAATTAAACTATATTTACTCTAGCCTAATTCTCATTGGTCCACCTCCAAGGCCATCCAATAGGAATTGGGCACACCTTGTGGGCATCTGGGCTAGGGAGCTGACAAGTGTCCCTAATTCCCTTTGTGTAAAGGGAGCCTGTGTGTGTGTGTGTGTGTGACTTTCTCTCTCATCCCCTAGAAGAAGGGCTCGCCCTCTCCCATGTAGGGATATGCAAAGACTTTTTAGTTACACACATAGCATCCAATTTCCCCTAGGGTTGACCTTTGGACACAACCTTTGAATTTTGGAACCTTAGCATTTTGGAAGTCTTAATGGGCTGAACCTTAGGGTCTTTTTAGCCCATTGTTGCACATGGCTCTTTTGCAGATGGCCCCCCCTTTGGATCCCTATTTTCCCTCCTTTGGATCCCTACTGTGGCCGGTCTGCTAGCTTAACCAATATTCTAGCTTTTTCTCCCCTGGCACTTCCCCACATTAAATGATCAGTTTAATATGAGAAAATCATTTAGGATAATTAGATATTGATTATTATGACAACTTATCTAGCGATTCTAACACCCACCTTCCAAGAGGAGAGAAATCCCGAGTACCTTTTTCCCCATGTTTCAGAGGCACGTACACTTGAGACCTCGCCGCTCTTGTGGCAATGAGTATGACTAGTGTCAATTTATAACATTATGGCGACGGAGAGTTTCCGACCAATCGGGACCACCCTTCTCATAGGCATTGGCAACCCAAGCCAAGCCCCCACTTTCCACCCCCACACTGACACTTGTTTGTGTGTCCTAATTACTGTTAGGAAATAAGACATAGCTAAATAGATTTTTGAGTAGATTACTTAATGGAGAGAGATAGATTTCACACACAAGAGATTATAGAGGAGAGAGAGAGAGAGAGAGAGAGAGAGTACACACAATATATGTGGTTCACCCAATGTGGGCTACGTCCACGGGAAAGCAGCCACTCAATGGCTTTAGCACTTCAAAAGAAGAAGTAGTTTACAAAGGGATTAAACCCTTGATAGAGCTCGCGCCTTGCTTCACTCTCACCACCTCACACTCACCTTGTTGCATCAACTTCACACTATGAAATGTGTGTAGTAATGGCCTCCTTTTATAGGCCAAAAGGGTTGCCCTCTCTTATGAGAGACAGCCATGTGTAGCTGCCTTTGTGCGAATAAGTCCAAATCGGACCCTCCAATCCGCCCATGTGTGGCCGCCCTTGAGAAGACAAGTCCGCTTTTGAATTCGGCCACCGGCCATTGACTTCGGCCACCGACCACCGGCCATTGACTTTTGACCACCGGCCATCGGCCATTGACTACCGGCCACCGACCAACCGACCGGTTGTTTTCCGACCACTTTCCGACCGCCGTCCAGCCATAATATTCCGGCGAAAAGGAATATTCCGGCGAAGAAAAAGTCTCCGAGGTCTCTAAAGTTGCCCCTGATTCTTGTCCATAAAAATTTTGGTTTCCGGTGAGTGATTTTCCTTCATGCACGATGGCTTCTCCCCATAATGGGGGCCTTACAAATGTGCGCTTTTACCATAGAAAATTACAAGGGTAAATCAGGCTCCATACTTAACAATTACTACCACAATGATTGTTCAACATATAAGTTCCTTGATTAGATTCCGATTCACAGGGTTCGTTAAGACAACCCTTCAACAAGTATTGCAAAGCGGCACCAAGACAGTAACTCTAGTAAAAATTCTACTCAAACTTATTCATTAAAATTCCAATGTTCTGGAGGTACAACATCTCCCCTCGAGTGAGAGTTTACTCCTCCAGTTGTCGCCTAGCTACCCATACAACTAGGTACGTCCACCGCATAGAACGCACGACATGGACATTCCCACCGCATAGAACGCAAGACGTGGGTATCCACCGCAAAGAATGCAAGTCGTGGATAGAGGCCCTAAGCTAGTAACTCTAGCTACTGCGAAATCATCGTGAGACGCCCCTTGTGATCAGTAGGGGGATCATGACTAGTTCAACGTTGGAAATAGAAATGAACATGCCGAGCTAAATTTTCCCTAGCAGACATTCTTTCCTATTTAAAACAGTATATCCATCAACCATTCTTTCCTACTTAGAATTTAATATACAATTGAATTCAAATGCCGAGGTTTCCGTCGGATTTCTCCAACATGTTTAGGGATATGTTCTTTCGTAACTTGTCGTATGCAATGTTAAATTAAACAAACTTGAATAAAAATGTGACCTACCTCCTCCATTTCCTCGTCATTGACCCGTGAGATGGCCGGTACTTGGTCGTCCATGGGAGCTTTCCCTTTCCCGTTCACGTTGCTTGTTCCCGCCTCGCGGTCGTGGACACCACCGAAGCGAGTTCTCTTTACCGGGGCCATTTTATACTCACTACTTAATTGACAAACTTGGAGAAAAAGAACTAATTTCTGAGAGTACCATACCAACCAAGATGATAGATTAGAATCACTGAACAATTCCTTTTATACGAGGGGGTTAGATTTCCTTCAAGACATAGTAATTTATGGATAGTACCTTACTTGCTCCCGCGGGAATTGGCTCTAAAGTTAAATAGTTGGCCTAGGTAGTTAGGAATTTCAGATTCTTACTAATTAAATTACTAGAGGGGTGAATTAGACATGCTCAATCGCCTTCCTAATGTGAGTAGCGAGATGCAGAATTACCATATGCATAGGTGAGAGGATATTCCCTTCCTAGTGGAGTAATGACGGATTAATTTTCCTTAATTATATCCCAATCTATGAACATATTGAATCTAACTTAGTTACTCAAACATTGTGTGGTAATAGGATGAAATTGACCAATTCCACATCATTACCGGCTTGACATTTATTTACTATGACTAGCAGGAGATTTCTTCTTACTAATCATGCATTAATCTATGATTATGAGAGGTTAATTGCTTGCATAATTAACTATTAGATTAAGAATTATATAGTAGAATATTGATATGGAGAATTAAAGAGCATCTATTGAGTAATTTAGCTATGATTAAGCATAATAGTTGCGAGATTAGGAGAATGATAGAGAGATTTACAACAAAGCATGAAATAAATTTGATATTACCGTGATTAGGGCTGAGATCTACTCAAAATTATGATCCAATGGAGTTCTCGAGATGAGAATCGGGTAGCACTTCCCTCCTTTGCTTCTTCTCCAAAAACTATGTGTGCCGGCAGCACCTCCCCAAGGTGTGTGTGTAAGTGTGTGTGTGTGTGTATGTACTGAGTGGGTGTGTGAGCATGTGTGTGTGTGTGTGTGTGTGTGTGTGTGTGTGTGTGTGTGTGTGTGTGTGTGTGTGTGTGAGCACACTCTTATATAGGCCCTCCCATGCTGAAAATCGACCCAAGCTGCTATAAGCATCTGAAGAGCACTCACTTCATGCATGGTAAGTCCACTTACATGCCTACCAAGTGTCCAGTTAGCTAGTCTAACTGACTGTCACACTCTCTCTCAAGCATGGCAACTCTCCCACAACTCCTAGTGATGAGAGAGCTCCCCCTAGCTGCTAAAGCAAGCTCTGAGTGTCCTGGGACATGTTCCCACACAGCCTCGAGCCCCGGTGCCTCCCCGCACAACCTTAGGAAATTTTGGTTTTAGGCTAAAATGGGCCATACCAGTCGGAATTTAATGCCGTAAATTGCTATACTAAGCTCTAACTAAGGTGTATCTGTCCGAGTACATGCCATATTTAGCAACCCTCGGGGTCCGAAAATGCATTTTTTTCAAATTCGGGATACGGGTGCAGTTTTTCAAGACGGTCAAAACTAAACGGGTCGGGTGACCAAAAACTTACTATTTTTGGAAATTTTCCACAAAAATTATTTTAATTCACTTTTGGAAGCTTTATAACATTCTAAACATCATGGCACTGACAGAATTTGGAAAACTGCTAAAAATAGTAACTTTTTCCATTATGTTCATTCCATGGTACAAGGGTGCATTTTTTGGTCGGGGTCAGAGACCTTACAACCTCCCAACGTGAAGAATTTGAGATGTCCTCATCTCAAGAATGTGTTTGGGTAATCTTTTATGAGCGTTGGTCGTCCTCCCAAGTTGCATCTTCTTCAGGGTAATCCTTACTAGATGCTCCGTGATTGTTCTGTTGCGTAACTTCCTTTCCCTTGTCTCAAGTACATAGTCAGGTTGGAGCTCGAGAACTCCTTGTGCTGGCATGACTATCTGATCTGAGTCCAAGAATTGATCAGGATTAGGGATGTAGGGTTTGAGTAAGCTGACGTGGAATACATCATGAACCTTTAAGTTTGTAGGTAACTTTAGCTTGTAGGCTTGGTCACTCACAACTTTAATGATCTCAAATGGTCCACAATACCTTCGGCTTAGCTTCTTGTATCTGCCTAGTGATAAGTTGCTTTTCTTCGGTCGGACTCATAGAAAAACCTTATCTCCTTCTTTGAAAGTTCTTACCGAACGGTTCTTATCTGCATAGTGCTTCTGTCTATCCTGAGCGACCTGAATGTCTTGGCGAATAGCTCTAGTCTGAGCTTCCATATCTTCTCACATCTTCCTAGAGACTTCTACCCTGATGGTTGGGTCTGAAAAGTTATGCGGTGCTAAACTGTCCTGTCCATAAAGAGCTTTGAAGGGTGACATTCCAATGCTTCTATGTTCGGAAGAATTGTAAGCATATTCTACCAAAGGAAGATATTGTAACCACTTCTTTGTCTCCTGCGAACAATAGGCCCTGAGAATGTCCTCAATGACTTGATTAACTCTTTGAGTTCTCCCATCTGTCTGCGGATGATACATTGTACTAAAGGCTAATTGTGACCCAATAGATTGGAAAAGAGCAGTCCAAAACTTTGATGTAAACTTGGCATCTCTATCACTGACGATACGCTTGGGTAAACCATGTAACCTAAAAATCTCCTTGATGAATACCCGGCTAATATCCGAAGGAGTAAAGGTTGTCTTTACGGGTATTAGATGAGCCACTTTAGTGAGCATATCAATCAATCACGAAAACAGAGTCATAACCTCCTGTAGAAGGTAATCCTGTAACAAAGTCCATACTGATCCATTCCCATTTCATCTGGGGTATGTCAAGAGGTTGAAGTTGCCCTGGTAACTTGATTCTTTTGGCTTTTATCCACTGACAATAAAGACATTTCCTCACATAGCGAAGTATGTCTCCTTTCATTCCATACCAAAAATAACTCCTCTTGACAGCATGAAGAGTCTTAGCATAACCTGGATGTCCAGATGTAGGGCTATCGTGTGCTTCATACAGTATAGACTTCTTTAAAGCTGGGTCTCTGGGTACACTGAGTCTATGTCTGTAGTAAAGAAATCCTCCCATAAGAGATTAATCTTTAGCTTCAAGCATCTTTTTCTCCTGGACTAATCATACTATACGTTGGTATTCTGGATCTACCAAAGAGGCTTGTTTGATTCTATCCCAGATAGGGTTATTTGGAATAGAGATAGCTCCGAGAAAAGATTTTCGGCTAAGTCCATCTGCAGCGGAATTCTCCTTCCCTGGTCTATACTTTATGTCAAGGTCATATTTTTGTAAGAGTTCTGTCCATCGCCGTTGTCGCATATTGAGAATAGGTTGAGTAAAAATCCATTTTAAGCTCTTGTGGTCTGTAACTAGCTGAAACTTATGTTTGAGAAGATAATGTCTCCATAACTTTAGCGCATGTATAACTGCTAAAAGTTCCAAATCATGAGTAGGATAATTCTTCTCATGGTCCCTCAGCTTTCGTGAAGTATAAGCCACCGGTCTTCCTTCTTGAGTAAGAACTCCGCCTAAAGAAAATTTTCTAGCATCGGTCGCTACTTCAAATTCCTTACTGAAATCTCGAAGCTTTAAGATAGGATCTGAGACCAAGAATTCTTTTAGCTTAGCAAAACTAGACTCGTGCTCGGTCTTCCATTCGATCCTCATTTCTTTCTTCAGGAGTTCCGTCAAAGGTGCAACAATATGTGCATAGTCCTTGACAAAAATCCTATACCATCCTGTTATCCCAAGAAATCATCTTACTTCCCTGACGGTAGATGGTTGAGTCCAATGAACGATATCCTTGACTTTATCTGGGTCCACTAAAATCCCTTCGGCCGATATGACAAATCCAAGATAATTGACCTTTGGTGAGCAGAAGGTACACTTGCTCGCTTTAGCGTAAAGTTGGTGTTCTCGAAGAAGATCAAGTACTTTGCGAATATGTTTTTCATGATCTTCCTCGTTCTTAGAATATATCAGAATGTCATCAAAGAAAACCAAGACAAAATCGTCCAGATAAGGTCTGAAAATATCCTGCATAAGTCGATTGAAGCTTGCAGGAGCATTTGTTAGACCAAAAGACATTACTGTGAATTCGTAGTGTCCATACCTAATGTTGAAAGCTGTCTTTGGAATGTCTGATTCCTTGATCCTGATTTGGTAATATTCTGACCTTAGACAAATCTTTGTAAACATTTTGGCGCCATGGAGTCTGTCCAAGAGTTTATCAATCCTTGGGATTGGATACTTGTTTTTGGCAGTTACCTGGTTCATTCCACGGTAATCTATGCATAGCCTTAAGGTCCCATCCTTCTTCTTCTGAAAAAGAACTGGTGCACCCCAAGGAGAAGTACTGGGTCGAATGAATCCTTGTTCAATGAGTTGCCTAAGTTGTTCCTTGAGTTCTATGGCCTCTAGAAGTGACATTTTATAAGGTTGCTTTGAGATAGGTTCACATCAAGGGATAGTCTCAATCTCATGATCTACCTCTCTATGTGGTGGAAGATTCGTAAGGTCTTCAGGGCATACATCATCATACTCCCTCAACCAGTTTGGTCAAAGTGTTGTGTCTGATTGGTCCACCTTGTTGAGCATTACCGCATAAATTTGCTGCCCCTTTCTCAGTCCCTTCAAAAGTCTGTTGGCCTTAACTAGAGTAGCCCTAGGTCTCCCATTTTCCCCCTACATTAAGACTTCATTACCCAAGTTATCTGTAAAGGTAAAGTTCCCTTGTGCACAATGGATGTGGGCCTGATTTTTCTTTAGCCAGTCCATTCCTAGTATCCCATCAAAGAATCCTAAGGGTAGGGTTCGAAATTGGGCAGAAGTTGGGTGTCACCCTAGATCAAAGTTGATTTTTCCTACAGAGTGTTGAGATACTACTTCCTTGCCGTTTGGTAACTCTACAACTACAACTAGCTTGCTTGTTGGATACTTATCTAGCTTTAGCTTCCTCATGCATCTGGGTGAAAGAAATGAAAGAGTGCTACCAAAATCTATAAGGAAGTTAACTTGTTCACCTCTAAGAGATCCTGGCGTATGAATGACTGTGTATTGCTCGCAAACATTGGGGTTGTCAATTGCATCATGCAAAGTTGCTCTCTCCACTGCTTCATCTCCCACAGTTGGTTGTACCACTGCGGCATTCACTCTGGTGGTAGCTCCACGCCCTCGCCCTCTGTTCATCCTTCCACGTCCTCCTCTTCCATTACATTGGCCACGCCCATGGACATTCAAGGGTATGGCGTTGGCGCTGGTTGCCTGAGTCTTCTTGGGGCACTTGGATCTGTAATGCCCAAACTCGCCGCATTCGTAGCATCGAACATTTGGGAACTCCATAGCTGTGGCGGTAGCCACAATAGGACACTGGTCATATGGTTGGTTGGCTAGTCTGTTATTCAAAACATTTGTCCTTTCCCTTTTTGCCAAATGATTCCTCCTATTCTAATTAACTTTTTGTACTCCAAGAGCTAAAGGTTTAGTCCTCAACAAGGCATCCTGCAGTGTTGTCGGCCTAAGAGCTTCCAACCGAGTATTCAAAGGGTCGATTAGCCCTTGGTAGAACCTTGCTACCTGTTGTTCCAACGTTATCTTAGGAGCATATCTTCGAAGAGTGATGAACTTTGAATAATATTCTTCGACAGATGAAGTCAGCTGCTGCTGAAGTAAAAATAACTCGTTCATCTTCAAGGTTTTATAGGCGGGTGGTAAGTAACGCCCCATCACTGCAGCCTTGATGTCTTCCCAGGATTGGGAAGATCCCTTAATATCCAAGTCCCTACAATTTTGCTTCCACCATATCTTGGCATCGCCAGATAAGCGGAACATCGCAAGCATGGTTTGATTCACGGGTTGGGTTCCCGGAGCTTCAAAGTAGTCGTCCATAGCCTCCATCCATATTTCCGCATCTCTCTCCACATTTTCCCCCTCGCCCTTAAAGAGTGGAGGTTGGGCTTGTTTAAGGAGGATCTTCTTCTCTTGTGCCACCGAGTAAAGAGCAGCAGGCGATGCCTACATGGTTTACACGAGATTCTTGATACCATTACTTGGATTTCAAATAAACACGAGACTTAAATAAAATTCAAGATCCCACTTTATCAAGAGACAAAGACTCAGAGACAAAAAAAAAACACTTTATTGATGAATATTTATTACAATCGAAACCTCTCAAGGTTTAGGATAACTCATGACCAATTTATTACATGGCTTTTGGAATGCTTATAAGATACGCCTAGCAGGTTACATGATACTCTACTTTATTCGTGAAGTAGTTCCTATACTCATCTTTGAGTGGATAGTAAACTATGGTGTCGAGTCAGGATTCTTCTTTTGGTACTCCAAAAGTTCTAACTCTGTTTTCTGGGATTACATTAGTGACCTTCTCCAAAAGCCACTCGTTGAGGGTTTGATTGGTACCGTCAGAGACAGTCAGGCCCATACGTGTAGGCAATAAGTAGAATATCTGCACCACCCTCAATTCTTCTCCCCAATGTATTTTCTTCAAATCGGTAGCCAGGCATCCTAGCTTCCGAGCGTTGATGTAGTAAACCCCTCCTACAAGTGTCCAATCGAGCCCCCATCCTCTATCGATGCGAGTGGAGTGCGGTGTATGAGCCTTCAACGGCATCTCCATGACATCTCACCTGAATTGGTAAACTGGGGATCGTCGAGCTTGTTCGTAAATAAGCTCAAACACTTGGAACTTTCGATATTCTAGCACGGGGTCTTCCTGCAACACCAATGCAAGGAATTTGGATCAGCTACCCATATACCCTTAGTTCCTTTTAAATATTCAAACAATACGACTTTACTTCTCAGCCTAACCTAACCTTGGCTCTGATACCACGTGTGAGGTCCCCACCCCGCCGTCTCAAACGGCGGATCTGATGGTAAACCCGGTGGCCACTAGATCTATAGCGGAAGCAAACAAAGTGGTTCATGGTTCATCTAGCGGACGATCTCTCATCACAAAGTGAGTCGAGTTCGAGCCTACTAGCAACGAGATCTAGCTCCACCTCGCAAGGGAAGTGTGTTTAACTTATCTAGGGATCCTAAAACCCACCTTCCAAGAGGAAAGAAATCCCGAGTGCCTCTTTCCCCATGTTTTAGAGGCACGTACACTTGAGACCTCGCCGCTCTTGGGCCAATGAGTATTACTAGTATCGATTTATAACACTGTGGGGACAGAGAGTTCATGACCAATCGGGACCACCCTTCTCATAGGCATTGGCAACCCGAGCCAAGCCTCCACTTTCCACCCCCACACTCACACTTCTCTGTGTGTCCTAATTACTACCACAATGGTTGTTCAACATATAAGTTCCTTGATTAGATTCCGATTCACAGGGTTCGTTAAGACAGCCCTTCAACTAGTATTACAAAGTGGCACCAAGAGAGTAACTCTAGTAAAAATTCTACTCAAACTTATTCATTAAAATTCCAATGTTCTGGAGGTACAACATCCCCCCTCCAGCGAGAGTTTACTCCTCCCGTTGTCGCCTAGCTGCCCATACAACTAGGTACATCCACCGCATAGAACACACGACATGGACATTCCCACCGCATAGAACGCAAGACGTGGGTATCCACCGCAAAGAACACAAGTCATGGATAGAGGCCCTAAGCTAGTAACTCTAGCTACTGCGAAATCATCGCGAGACGCCCCTTGTGATCAGTAGGGGGATCATGACTAGTTCAACGTTGGAAATAGAAATGAACATGCCAAGCTAAATTTTCCCTAGCAGACATTCTTTCCTATTTCAAACAGTATATCCATCAACCATTCTTTCCTACTTAGAATTTAATATACAATTGAATTCAAATGCCGAGGTTTCTCCAACATGTTTAGGGATATGTTCTTTCCTAACTTATCGTATGCAATGTTAAATTAAACAAACTTGAATAAAAATGTGACCTACCTCCTCCATTTCCTCGTCATTGACCCGTGAGATGGCCGGTACTTGGTCGTCCATGGGAGCTTTCCCTTTCCCGTTCACGTTGCTTGTTCCTGCCTCGCGCTCGTGGGCACCACCGAAGCGAGTTCTCTTTACCGGGGCCATTTTATACTCATTACTTAATTGACAAACTTGGAGAAAAAGAACTAATCTCCAAGAGTACCATAACAACCAAGATGACAAATTAGAATCACTGAACAATTCCTTTTATACGAGGGGGTTAGATTTCCTTCAAGACATAGTAATTTATGGATAGTACCTTACTTGCTCCCGCGGGAATTGGTTCTAAAGTTAAATACTTGGCCTAGGTAATTAGGAATTTCAAATTTTTACTAATTAAATTACTAGAGGGGTGAATTAGACATGCTCAATCGCCTTCCTAATGTGAGTAGAGAGATGCAGAATTACCATATGCATAGGTGAGAGGATATTCCCTTCCTAGTGGAGTAATGACGGATTAATTTTCCGTAATTATATCCTAATCTATGAACATATTGAATCTAACTTAGTTACTCAAACATTGTGTGGTAATAGGATGAAATTGACCAATTCCACATCATTACCGGCTTGACATTTATTTACTATGATGACTAGCGGAAGATTTCTTCTTACTAATCATGCATTAATCTATGATTATGAGAGGCTAATTGATTGCATAATTAACTATTAGATTAAGAATTATATAGTATACTAATGATATGGAGAATTAAAGAGCATCTATTGAGTAATTTAGCTATCATTAAGCATAATAGTTACGAGATTAGGAGAATGATAGAGAGATTTGCAGCAAAGCATGAAATAAATTTGATATTACCGTGATTAGTGTTGGGGTATAAAGCCCAATGTGGTCGCCTAGGTAAGTGGGCGGGCCGCCAGGTATGTACACATATTCTTTTGTTAAAACCTAATAAGAACTCACTATGCTCTACACATTACAATAGAGCGAGTTCACCATATCGTCGTGCTCCTCTTCTCGCACTCTCTCTCGCGTCGCACTTCCGCTTGTACTCCTTCAATTAGGGCTGAGATCTACTCAAAATTATGATCCAATGGAGTTCTCGAGATGAGAATCGGGCAGCACTTCCCTCCTTTGCTTCTTCTCCAAAAACTATGTGTGCCGGCAGCACCTCCCCAAGGTGTGTGTGTAAGTGTGTGTGTGTGTGTACTGAATGGGTGTGTGAGTATATGTGTGTGTGTCAGTGTGTGAGCAGCACCTCCCCAAGGTGTGTGTGTGTAAGTGTGTGTGTGTACTGAGTGGGTGTGTGAGCATATGTGTGTGTGTGTCTGTGTGTGTGTGTGTGTGTGTGTGTGTGTGTGTGTGTGTGTGTGTGTGTGTGTGTGTGTGTGTGTGTGTGTGTGTGTGTGTGTGTGTGTGTGTGTGTGTGAGCACACTCTTATATAGGCCCTCCCATGCTGAAAATGGACCCAAGCTGCTATAAGCATCTGAAGAGCACTCACTTCATGCATGGTAAGTCCAGTTACATGCCTACCAAGTGTCCAGTTAGCTAGTCTAACTGACTCTCACACTCTCTCTCAAGCATGGCAACTCTCCCACAACTCCTAGTGATGACAGGGCGCCCCCTAGCTGCTAAAGCAAGCTTTGAGTGTCCTGGGACATGTTCCCACACAGCCTCGAGCCCCGGTGCCTCCCCGCACAACCTTACGAAATTTTGGTTTTAGGCTAAAACGGGCGATACGAGTCGGAATTTAATGCCGTAAATTGCTATACTAAGCTCTAACTAAGGTGTATCTGTCCGAGTACATGCCATATTTAGCAGCCCTCGGGGTTCGAAAATGCATTTTTTTCAAATTCGGGATACTGGTGCAGTTTTTCGAGACGGTCAAAACTAGACGGGTCGGGTTTGGAAAACTGCTAAAAATAGTAACTTTTTCCATTATGTTCATTCCATGGTACAAGGGTGCATTTTTTGGTCGGGGTCGGAGACCTTACAACGTCCCAACGTGAAGAATTTGAGATGTCCTCATCTCAAGAATGTGTTTGGGTAATCTTTTATGAGCGTTGGTTCGTCCTCCCAAGTTGCATCTTCTTCAGGGTAATCCTTACTAGATGCTCCGTGATTGTTCTGTTGCGTAACTTCCTTTCCCTTGTCTCAAGTACATAGTCAGGTTGGAGCTCGAGAACTCCTTGTGTTGGCATGACTATCTGATCTGAGTCCAAGAATTGATCAGGATTAGGGATGTAGGGTTTGAGTAAGCTGACGTGGAATACATCATGAACCTTTAAGTTTGTAGGTAACTTTAGCTTGTAGGCTTGGTCACTCACAACTTTAATGATCTCGAATGGTCCACAATACCTTCGGCTTAGCTTCTTGTATCTACCTAGTGATAAGTTGCTTTTCTTCGATCGGACTCGCAGAAAAACCTTATCTCCTTCTTTGAAAGTTCTTACCGAACGGTTCTTATCTGCATAGTGCTTCTGTCTATCCTGAGCGACCTGAATGTCTTGGCGAATAACTCTAGTCTGAGATTCCATATCTTCTAACATCTTCCTAGAGACTTCTACCCTGATGGTTGGGTCTAAAAAGTTATGCGGTGCTAAACAATCTTGTCCATAAAGAGCTTTGAAGGGTGACATTCCAATGCTTCTATGTTCGGAAGAATTGTAAGCATATTCTACCAAAGGAAGATATTGTAACCACTTCTTTGGCTCCTACGAACAATAGGCCCTGAGAATGTCCTCAATGACTTGATTAACTCTTTCAGTTTTCCCATCTGTCTGCGGATGATACATTGTACTAAAGGCTAACTGTGACCCAATAGATTGGAAAAGAGAAGTCCAAAACTTTGATGTAAACTTGGCATCTCTATCACAGACGATACGCTTGGGTAAACCATGTAACCTAAAAATCTCCTTGATGAATACCCGGCTATTATCCGAAGCAGTAAAGGTTGTCTTTACGGGTATTAGATGAGCCACTTTAGTGAGCATATCAATCAATCACGAAAACAGAGTCATAACCTCCTATAGAAGGTAATCCTGTAACAAAGTCCATACTGATGCATTCCCTTTTCATCTGGGGTATGTCAAGAGGTTGAAGTTTCCTTGGTAACTTGATTCTTTCGGCTTTTATCCGCTGACAATAAAGACATTGCCTCACATAGCGAAGTATGTCTTCTTTCATTCCAGACCAAAAATAACTCTCACTCTCTCTCTCAAGCATGGCAACTCTCCCACAACTTCCTAGTGATGAGAGGGCGCCCCCTAGCTGCTTCAGCAAGCTCTGAGTGGCCTGGGACCTGTTCCCACACAGCCTCGAGCCCTGGTGCCTCCCCGCACAACCTTAGGAAATTTTGGTTTTAGGCTAAAACGGGCCATACGAGTCGGAATTTAATGCCGTAAATTGATATACTAATCTCTAACTAAGGTGTATCTGTTCGAGTACCTGGCATATTTAGCAGCCCCCGGGGTCTGAAAATGCATTTTGTTTAAATTCGGGGTACGGGTGCAGTTTTTTGAGACGATCAAAACTAGATGGGTCGGGTGACCAAAAACTTACTATTTTTAGTAATTTTCCACAAAAATTATGTTAATTCACTTTTGGAAGCTTTATAACATTCTAAACATCATGGCACTGACAAAATTTGAAAAACTGCTAAAAATAGTAACTTTTTCCATTATGTTCATTCCATGGTACAAGGGTGCTCTTTTTGGTCGGGGTCAGAGACCTTACAGTGCTCTAGCATAAAGGAAGCCCTAGCCATGCTCACATAATAGGCAATTGTTGTTTCTAAAATGGAACCTAGGTGAGCACAAGGTAATGAGCTCCCCTTTAAATACTATTTCTCTTGCATAAAGTATTTTACTCTGTCTTGAAGGTGCCATAGTTTTGTCTTGTGCTCCAAGATATGAGGGTGGATTGCCTCATAAAATTTTGAGGAGTTTGTCCTTGAGTTTAAATATCGTAGATGCATTATTATTGTGCCATCAAGCTTCACTATTACTAGCCCAGGACTTTGCCCCTGCAAATAGGATCGCACCCTTAAGTAGGCTCAAGGAAAAAGGCCTTTGGGTGTATTACATCCCAAGTCCCAAGTAAAAAAACAACATTACGGTCTAGTTTAGTCAAAGTTTAGGGTACAACCTAAGCATATCCAGTTAGGATAACCAAGTTAGCCTAACTAACTTAGCTCATAATTAGTTCTAAGTTTTAATTTTGGCGTTATGTGCCCATAGCATAGTGTATTTCTACCGCTTTTAGCCATTTCTGGGCATGGGGTGTCCATCCCAGTGAATGTGTAGAGAGAGAGAGAGAGAGAGAGAGAGAGAGAGAGAGAGAGAGAGAGAGAGAGAGAGAAAGTAAGAGATATATTTGCATCGGTTTGTTCAAATGGCACACGGGGTATTTTTTAAAGAGATATAAAGTTGCACCATCATGCCATACATCTACTTCCTAAAAAGGTTATGGGAGAGAGAGAGAGAGAGAGAGAGAGAGAAAGAGAGAGAGGTAAAGTTGCATCTTTGCCAATTGTTGGAATGGAGTGCGGGGATGTCTTAAAGAAACTTAGAAAAACGTCATAGTGCCATATAGCCACATCCTAGAAATTTATGAAAATTATGAATGGGAGGGAGGGAGAGAGAGAGAGAGAGAGAGAGAGAGAGAGAGAGAGAGAGAGAGAGAAAGAGAACAAGGTGGGGAGAGGAGGTAATGAGGAGGAGGCCCCCTCATTTGCTTTTGTAAGAAAGGTGGTGGCCATGGTTGTATAAACCATTGAGTGCCCCTTTTATTTAACTAATATATCTAATAGTAATTTGAAAGTGGAGCTCTATCAAGAGAAAATGAAGGAGGGGGGGAATGATTGCCAATGGCTCCGCAGGTACTTGAGGAGGATGAAGACTCCTTTCCATGCAAGATTTCCTGCTTTAGGTGAAAGCTTCTACGGGAGATTTTATTTTAACTGCCAAGCAATCGTTCACATGTGGCGCTCTTGAGAATTTCCAACAGGGGGGGGGGGGCTGGTCCCAAGAGAGAAGTGGGCTGACTTTCAAAAGTGGCCATCATTAGCCCTCCCCTTTAAGCTATAGGCATTCATGCCCCTAGTTTTGTACTTGATTCAATTGAGTGTTAGAAGATTTGATATCTAATTTCCTTTTGAACTAGCCATCGCATGTTGTCAGTAGTGAGATCTATGGGACATTCACATGTTTCCATGAACTGCACTACATCTTGAAAAGTCTCCCTAGCTAGAGCATCAATGATCAATGACTCTAGTTTCCCTAGAGTAGATGAGAAGCCCATGGCTTCAAAATTTTGTGGCAATATCCTTCAGGATCCAGGTAAAGAATAGGACCATCATTAACAATGTCCTAACAATACAACTTTCTACCTCCTGCGAGAAAGGGTAAGATTTGTAAACACAATTAGTGCAAGGATAAATGAATATCTTGGCTCCTTCCAAAAAAATAAATTAGGATCATGATCTCCAAGGTTGTGCCAAGAATCCTCCATCTATGGTCTCCTTGTTGATGTGGCAAGCTCCAATTGTCTTCAGAACCTAGCTTACCACTATAATTGAAGCTAGCAAAAAAGTCACTAACCTTTTGAGTGCTATCAAAAAGGTCTAGTGCATTCTTTGATATTGGTAATAAGCCACAAATCCTGTAGCTCAAAGAAAAGCTTGATACATATTGTACCCAAGTGGATAGCATACACAAACGGTAAGCTGCAATCCACAAGTTGAAAAACAATTCATCTTGACTATATGCATGCGCCCCATACTCCAATCTTTCTCATACTGAGGTCCAAATTTTGTGACCCTCATGAAAATCCCTTGTGATAAGGGTTCTTTAAAGCTTGTCTTAAATGCATCCAACATAATGTGACCAAACACAATCTCTACATCTAGGTTGCCAAGCCTAGATCACCAATAAGTTTCCACTACATCCATCTGCATAAGAATCTCCTTAGGGTGGACTTCACGATTCCATTCCTTAGTAAAAACCATTCCAGTTTGGTATCCAATAACTTCCTTTGATTGGTATAGTGCCAAAGACTTCATGCCATCTTCTTGGAATTGTATATCTGGAGGATCCACCTTATTGTGATAAGTGATAATGAGACACATGTTTTCAAGAGAGTTTTCACTATCATTCGTTGTGGTAGATTCCTCCTCCGATGTTGTAGTAGAATTGCTAGAGAGTACATCTGCAGTTGTCTCTAGGTTCATCTCTTGTTGCCCCTCCTACCTTGCATCTTGATAATTCATGTGTCTAAATACTGCTATGCTCTCATGGCCATGAATCATGGTGTCTCTAAGACAATTAAGTAGCCCTCCCCCTTCGGGATCTTTGCGTCCTGCATAGAAACATCATTCACAAGATCATAGGATTCTATAGACTCACCAATTGTGAAATCTAAAATGTCAATTTTTTGTCAAGGCTTAGAATTCCTCTTGATTGACTCCCCCTTGGCCTTCATCTTTTCTTTCTTTTCTGAAGCTTCCTCACGCTTAGAGTGCTTAACTCCCATGGTGTCTACCTCTTCAACATTGGTCTTACCCTCCTCTACTCCCTTGATATGTTTCTCCACTTTCATCTTTCCCTTATCTTCAAGACTGATGGCACTTACTATGCCTGGTTTTGGTGGCTAATGGTGGGGGTAAGGGTAGAATGAGGGTCTATGGTGGTGGCTGAAGCGGTTGAGTAGGTCGTTGTAATATTTTCATGGGTGATGTTTGTTGTGGTGGTCTTGCTCTCAATGGTGAAATTTGGTTTTGCCTTACTGCTTTGTGGAATTGTTTTCTTCTTGGGTGTGGGCAGTGATACATACCGTAGCCATCGTCTCCACAATTGTAGCAGTGATACTCATGGTTCTACCTTTGTTGTCCTCTCCCTTGATCTTGATTGTGGTTTTATGCATGCCCTTATTGTTCCAAATGGACTGAGAGATTCTCAAGCTGGTGATTTGGTTGAGCAAGTATTATTGAACTTCGGCTGATTCTTGTGCTTGACTCCTCTGGGTGGTGAAATTTGGTTTTGCCTTACTGCTCTGTGGAATTTTTTTCTTCTTGGGTGTGGGCAGTGATACATACCGTAGCCATTGTCTCCACAATTGTAGCAGTGATACTCATGGTTCTACCTTTGTTGTCCTCTCCCTTGATCTTGATTGTGGTTTTATGCATGCCCTTATTGTTCCAAATGGACTGAGAGATTCTCAAGCTGGTGATTTGGTTGAGCAAGTATTGTTGAACTTCGGCTGATTCTTGTGCTTGACTCCTCTGGGTGGATGTTGCAAGTGGTTCTAGAGGTGGTCGGGTCCTACCAGCTTTCTCTTCATTGGCATTCATGGTTTGCAGTTGAAAATTCTTGTCTATAAGGCGAGCCATTTTAACTGCTTGCTCCTACGTAGCAGGAAACCTTCCCTCTACCTTCTCTTTAAGAGTTGTCCATAACCCAGTAACAAATTCACTCTTGTTTAGGAAATTAGGTGCCCCCTCCTCCTCTCTTGGCAATGCAACCCATTACCCCCATAGATCTACAAACTGGACCTTGGAGTGTGACCATACTTATGAGTTATTAAAAAGAGCCTCTACAAGTGCTCAATTGGAATGTAATTTTTCATGTGCATATCGACGCATCAAACTTTGCTATTGGGTGTGTTTTAGCTCATTCAAGAGAACATAAATTGGACTACCCCATTAGCTTTACAAGTCGCCAATTGAATGATACTGAGAGGAACTACACCACTATAGAGCAGGAAGGGTTAGCTATGATTTATTGCAATAAAGAAATTTTGCTATTACCTTCTTGTTGCTCAAAATTCCATCTCCTACAGTGCATTGATAATGGGGTATGCTTCCAGAGTTGTTCTCAACACTACGCTGGACGATATGTATGTGAAATATGGTCATTTGACAATGCTTGGCCGGGATGTACCCTAAGTGCTTCAAGAGCTTTGTGTCCAAAATGTGGTCTCTTGGAATGCAATAATCGTGGGATATACCCTACAGAGGCAGGGCCAGGAAGCTGGCTATTTTTAGTAGATGCAAAGAGAGAAAGCTCTCCAAATTCAAGTACTCTATACTTACATCTTGAAGGCAAGTGGCACTATCCAAGATATTGAAGTGGACAAGAAAATTCACGATGATATTTCAGTCAAGGGGCTGCTACAAATGAATGCAGAGTGAGGCAATGCTTTGGTCTATGTGTGTGCCAAATGTGGCACCCTTATGAAATGAAAAGAGGGACGCCCATGACCCCAACGGGATGGTCGCCCTAATTACATTGGTAAGGGGGTTTTAGTGGAAAAGTGAGGAGAAAAAAGGAGGGCACGGTGTAGCGACAACGAGCAAGGGAAGTGAAGATGATGAGGGAGCTCGTAGCACGCGATGTAGCGATTGGTTGAGGACAACAAAGAAGAGAGGAAAGCTCAGCAAGTCAAGGCACCCATATCCAAAATTAGAGGCATGGATGTTCGTGCTGTTCAAAAAATAGGCTACCATGTCATCATCTTCGTTTTCCACCTAACAACAACAACACCATCTTTGCTTAGGGGGATGGGTTTTTTTTTTAAAGGTATATGGGGGGGGGGGGGGGGGGGGGGGGGGGGGGGGGGGGGATATAAGGCGTGCAAGGAGGAACATAGAGGAAGAAAAAAGGGGAAGGGAGTTGAGTAAAGGGGATCTCGGGCGTTCTCTGAGAGCTCTCTCTCTCACATTCTCTCTCTTGAGATGCAAGCTAGGGAGAAGGGCTCACCCTCTCAAGCTCCCTAGCTCTTGACCACGAGAGAACATGAGTAAGAAAAGGGGATAACAAAGGGAAGACAAACTCAAAAGGAGGAGCGAAGGGCGAATCCGGAGCTCGACTCCTATCTCTCTCTCTTGGCATTATGATGAATGGCATGAAGTAGGATAACAAGGCTCGCCCAGTTAAGGAAAGCACGAGGCTATAGCTATCTCTCTTGGACTCGGCTTTGGAAAAGGAGGAGATTGAAGCAGAATAAGAAGGTTGGCAAGGGAAGGAGATTAGGAGAGTCGAGGGCAACAAGCATCCTTATAGCCTGTTTTAAGCCCTAATTGCAGGCATAAGCAGGAGATTAGTACTCTTGGTCAAATTTGTGAGGATTAAGCTCCATAAGCTCGATATTTGCTCTGGTAGTGTTGTTAACGGTAGGAATTGTAATTTGGAAGCAAGCAAGGAAGCATGAAGCAGGTAAAGAACAGGAAAGGGAAGAAGGGATTGCTAGATTACTCTTAGTCTCTACCAAGTAGGCTATGGGCAATTAAAGTCTGAGCTTCTTTCTGTTTAACCTAAGCAGAGGTTCACCAATTTCCTAGTTTTGATAATAGCCATTCTAAGCAGATAAGCTTCAAGGTGTAACCAAGGATGAATTTTACCTTCTTGGGTGGATTTTGGGAGGATTAAGCTCTCACCAACTCGAGAATTGTCAAGTAGTGCCGTTAATGGTAACTTTTGTAATCAAATTCTACTTTGGGTTAACCATTATTAGCTTGAGGCTTTTAGTGTGCCAATTTTAAGCCATTCAAGTGTTATTCGAGTTGTTTGCTTTGTGTAGTGCATCTGATCTATTTTTTTTCCCACTACAAGCAACCTGATGCTAACCCGGCTCACCTCGCTAACCCATTATCCCCGACATCTTTGGTGAACCCAATGTGAAACCGAGACGATGTGGGAAAATTTTGGAGAGAAAGATGACTATACTGCAAGAGGCGGTGATGTAGCAGATGATGTAGCAATTTGTTGCCTACATGCAACAACCAACAGACTACACAATAGCAATTTAATTTGCATGAGCAAATACAAAAAGCTCAACAAGAACTAACAAAGAAATTGCAACGGTTTGAAGGTTCAGATGTTTCAAGATTTTGCCAAGCTCATGAGCAATCTATGGAGGATAATGGGATTGATGACATAAGGCACAGTTAAATCTTTTCACTTGATTGTCATGCCAGAGCTTAGGGCTCGAGTTGGGGAGATACAGGCTACACAATGACCAAGCTGGCAAAATTCTAGAAAGGTATTACAAGAGGAGTATTTCCTTGAAGATTCTCAAAGGGCAACTAAGGAAAGTTATATGAAGTGGATCCAACAGAAAAACAAGGACTTATATGCAGGAGAGCTACTATGATAATTTGAAAAGAAATTTGAGTAGCTATCTGTAGGAGAGCAGTGGCCGAAACTAGAACGGGTAGAGTTATTTGTCCAAGCTGCTGACCCACGGCTTCAAATTAGCTTGGTGCATCTACTTGAGGATTCAACAAGTGAGTTGGGCTTAACATCTAATAGAAGTTGGTTTCTGAAGCAATCAACATGATTGTAAAGCGGTTGATGAGGGATGATAATCTGATTGTGGTTGATTCCATGGAGACAACAGATGAGGAAATTAAGGAGGAGTAAGCCTCTGGGAAACAAAAATTAGAGGATCCAGTTCTTGAAGATCTGATCAAAGGAATACAAGAATTAAATGTAAATTTGAAAGCAATTAAGCTTGAAGGGGTAAGCACCAAGGGTTCCACTTCAAAGCCCAGACAACAACCTCCATGAAAGGATTGGGATGACCACTACATGTGGTGTGATATTAAAGACCATGAACGCAAAGATTGTGAAGATTTTGATGAAGCTTACAAGAAAAATGTGGTCTTTTGGAAAGACAAGAAGATTCATCTCAAAGCAACAAGTGAGCCGCTCCGCTTGAATTTTGGAAGGGGGTGGTATGAAGAAGTTAAAGGAGGAAATACAACATAATGTTGCTACGGTAGAAGTATCTACATATGGGTTACATGTATACAATAATGCAAATGATGAAGGTGGAAGAACTAAAGGTGATTTTTGGCCGTATACTTTGAAGATGACGGAAGTAGGCAATGTGACTCATGGAAAATTATGTCAGGTTGGGAATTGCATTCAAGAAACTACATAATGGGCAGATCCAATGGATTCTCTTTTTGTACATGCATTTATTGCCAGGTCTCAAGATAATGAATCCATAGTAGAAGAGAAGTGCAAAAGAGATGAAGATATTGTAGGAACATCAAAATGAGCTACCAGATCTAGCAGTAAGCAAGAAGAAGGGCATGTTCCCAAACCTACTCTAGAAGTGGTAATGGAAGAGGCATCAAAAGATAAGAACCAAGGTAAACCCAAGGGACCTTCCTACTATACGATGAAATCTGACATTGAGTTGGCTACAGATCTAAAGAAGGTTTTTGAAGAGCTCATTATCAATAGCAAAGTGGAGCTCACGTTGGGTGACATCTTCGGAATTTCCAAGCCTGAGTTTCATAGGATATTATTGACATCATTAAACAAAAACAAGAAATACCAAGTGATCACGAACTTGATGCAGTTAAAAGCCAAATGATCCATCACATTGAGTCAATTTTGGATGCTTATGAAGAGACATTTGAAGATAAAAAGTCAAAGGAAGTGGTGGTTTCAAATCCAATTATATTTGAGGTAAGGCATGTTCATTTTTATGATGATAGAGATGAAGAAATTGCACCCAAGAGTCACTTTTCTAGGACTCATTGGGCCAGGGCAACAAAAAAACCATTGTGAAGCTTGGGGACATTGAAGAGCCAGTCTTGGCACTTGTGGACCATGGGTCAAAAATCAATCTTATGGCAAAGATCTTGCACAAGAAATGGAAATGGCCTACTGATGTTGATCACGATTGGCATATTTGAGATGCCAATATGCTTCCAAGGGATCTTTATGGTGCATGTGAAAATGTTAAGGTAATACCTATTGGGGATGTTTGTGATGAACAAAATTTTTTTATACAAAATCACTCGTCCTATCCACTCATATTGGGACAACCCTACATTACGGTTGTGTGCATGGAAACAAAGGTGTTAGATGATGGTTTGGCCCATACAAGGATCTGGAGCAGGGATAGTAAAAGGGTTGTTCAATTTTTTATTGTGTGTGTAGATCATGCTAGAAACAAGGATAGCCTATGTGATCATCCATTGCCGAAGATACACAAAGAGTTCAAAGAACACAGGTTTCACATGATTTTCTTGGGGTGAAACTATAAAGTGGGGCTATGGTGGTACGGAGGTGGAAAAGCTCTTGCAAAGAGAGACTTTATCTTTGGGGTTTTTGGGATTAACATCTGAGGGTTCGGTGTCATACAAAAAGTTTAATGAGCTACTTAATTGGGAAAAATAGTATGTGTCAAGTATTCAAAGTGAATTGCAGGGATGTGATGTGCTTGAACCAGATGATGTGATTTGAGGGATCTTTGAAGAGGTCTCTTATGATGGAAGAGCTAGAGGATATCATGCAATACAGGTTACAAAGTGGAATTGATATAGTTAAAATGCATTCAATGGACATGTGAAGGACTAGATTTATATGAAGCACTTACACATATAAAGGAGGATTTGAGTGAAGCAGTTGAAGTCCAGGTAGAGAAAAAATAAAAATCTATTGCAAAGAAGGTGAGGCCGGTGGCTACAACTTTGCTAGAAGTAAGTGATGGAGTAATGGAAAAAGCTTCTTGTCAGCCTATACTGAGAGACCTATAGAACATTGGGCATAAGTTCACTTAAGAGACATTGAAGCAATTGAAGATTGGAGAGGAGGATTTCCTTACTGAAGAGGAGATCAAATTCTTTTGAGATATGCTTCGAAAACATGGTAAAGCCTTTACTTTTGAGCCAGGTAAGATTGGATGTGTAGATCCAAATGTTGTTTCTCCAATGGTTATATTTAATGTTCCTCATATGCCATGGATTTTACACCCTATTCCAGTAGCCAAAGCTCACTTGCCAAAGCTCATTGATTTATTAAATGAGAAGATAATGATGGGCATTTTGGAACCATCATGCACACCATAATCTAATTAGTGGTTTACTATTCCAAAGAATAATGGTATCCTAAGCCTCATTCAGGATATGCAACCAATCAATAAGGTAACGATCCACAATGTGGGTACAAGTCCAAATGTGGACGAGTTTTCTGAAGCCTTTGCAAGAAGATCTATCTACTCTATGGGTGATATTTACTCAGGATATGATCAGTTTCAGGTTGCTTTGGAGAGTAGGGATCTTACTACAATGCGTACACCTCTTGGGTTGGTAAGGATGTGCACTCTACCACAGGGTGCTACTAACTCTGTAGCTCATATGATGAATGGTATGAATAAGGTGCTAAGGGATTCTATTCCTCATGTTACTATACCTTGCATCAATGATTTTCCGATCAAGGGATGTGAAGAAGGGTTCAAAGATGAGGTAAAAGACCAGCGGGGCAATGACAGTTTGTTTCACAGCATATTGTTGACTGTGATGCCATTTTATCTAGGCTTGAAGAAGTTAACTTGACACTTTTAGGGCAAAAATCCATTTTTGGTGCTAAAGAGGTTTTAATTGTGGGGAATATGTGTGGACCAAATGGAAAACAACCGAGTCCGGCTAAAGTTGAAGCTATACAGAAGATGAAAGAAACATAGACATCGATCATTGAGGCTCAAAGATTTTTGTGTGCATGTGTATTTTATCATATTTGGTTACCGCACTTTGCTCATGTTGCAGAGGTGCTTTATCAATTGCTAAGGAAGGGTAAAATGTTTGTATGGGAAGAAGCTCATAAGATGGCCATCAAAAAATTAAAAACAATTCTTCTCGAGGCTCCTACCTTGAGAAAGGTTGACTATAAGTGTGGAAGGCCAGTGATCTTAATCGTTGACACTAGTTCGACATGTATTCGGTGGGCTATAGGTCAAGATGATGAAAATGGTCACAATTATGCAGTCCGATTTGGAGAAAAAGTGCTTAATGCTTGTCAAAGAGGTTACCCACATGTTAAGAGATAACTTTGGGGTGTTGCTACTTCCCTGAGGCCTGAAAAAGAATATTTCATTGGTGTTTCAATTGTGGTAGAGACAGATTGTTTACCATTGATAGAAATGATTGCAAACTGCACTACTTTGTACATTGCAATGTTGCAATGTATAGCCTTTATTAAGTCTCTTAACCGTAATTTTTGTCACATTGTAGGCAGAGATAACCCTGTAGCATATATGTTGTGAAGGGCCATATATGAAGACGAAGAGGAAATGCTTACCAGTAGTGATGATGTGAGCTTAAAGTTCTATACCTCTTCTCATTTACATGCAAGTTGTGGTACTCATGCTCGTGTTTTTGAAGTCTTTTTTGAAGAGACGTATGATGGAGAATAAATTTTGATAGGCCGCTACCTCATAACTCTTACCAGGCAAGAGGGATGGAGTGGTCAAGAGTAGAAGAAAATCAGGAAAGAGACTTATAACTTTTTTTTAAAGGATGGTCATCTGTGGAAGCAACCAAAGCATTGAAGAGGGGTACCACAATGGGTTGTTTGTGACAAAGCAACTCAATAGCAGGAGATTAAAGAGTTTCATGAAAGCTTATGGGCTGGACACAGAGGGGTGTGGGCAACTTTGTCAAAATCAAGGACCGCTACTACTGGTGGAAGGGAATGTACAAAGATGTTGCTCAATTTGTGGAAACTTGCTTATTATGCCAACAGTATTCTAATGTACGTCATTTAGATGGATTACATCCTACTTATCCACTAGTTGTGCATCACAAGTGGGTAGTAGATTTGATTACAATGCCAGTGGGTGTTTGGCAGATGATATATATTTTTCTTGCGAGAGAAGATCTCACAAACCAGGTTGAAGGAAGAGCTTTGTGTACAAAGGCTACAAGTGTTGTATGCAAATTTTTGCTTTAAGATGTAATTTCTAGGTATGGTTGTGTTGGTAAAATCTAGCTGGATGCAGATGAAGCTCGTGAGTTCTTTGCTTGTTTGGGCATCAAATTGGCTCTTATTGCGACATACAATCCAGTGGGGAATGGGAAAAGTGAAAGAGGGCATCCACCTATTGTTAAGGCTTTAGAAAAAGCATGCCAATGACATATTGGTGATTGGCCTAAGCTGCTATCACTTTATGGGTTGGTTGCACTATGCATAGTTCATTTACAGATTATATTCCATTTGAATTGATGCATGGAAAAAAACCATTATGCCTACAAAGGAGGTAGTGATGTCTTGGACTATAATGCCATGGAAAGTAGATATGTCTACAGAAGATTTGCTTGCTTTACATATTTTCCAACTTGAGAGGCGTCAAGAAGACATTGAACATGCCAAAGAGAAGCTCAAGGAGGCAAGGTTGAAGAATAAAGCAGCATTTGATGAGAAGCATAGACTACATCCATATGCTATCAAAGATGGAGATTGGGTACTCGTTTATGATAGTAGCTTGGAAAACCAATACTCTGCTACACGAAAGATGGCCAACTGGTGGTTTGGACCATAAGTTGTACTTCATGTTTATGACAATGCAACATATAAGTTATGTGAGCTCGATGGCACTGAGCTTAAAGTGCATATTACAGGGAAAAGAATTGAGCTATTCAAGAAATGAGAAGGTGAGTTTAATTTTTGAGGATCAAATCTTAGATCGGCAGCCAAGGGATGATGATGATATGTATGCATCCAACAATGTGTCTGATGCAGCTTTTGATGATGCAAATTAAAGGGAAAGACAATTGGCACATGCTGGAGGATGTGCAGGTTCATAGGGGGTGGATGTTGTGCCGCTCCACTTCCATGATGGGGAAAAAGGGTCCAGGGATGCAATTTTATCTTCTTTGAAGCCTATATGTATATTGAGCAGTGGCCAGGGCTTGATAAAAGGCAAGGTTTGATGCTAAATGTATGCTAGATGTGGCTTAAAAGGGTCATAATATATGTTTTTGATGCTAAAAGTGGGTATATATGAGGTGATTAAAAATGGAAGTTTATGGACTAGAATTGTAGGACTCAAGGTGCTCTATGGGCATGCATTTACGACTTGTCAATTGGAGCTACGGTGAGAAAGTTATGCTAGTTTGAATTTGGGTTTGATTATAGATTTTTACCTGATTGGACAACTGCAGATGATGGATCAAGGATGAAGTGAATGGATGGACCTAAGGTGCTGATCTTGTGGAGCATGTCGGTCTTTTCATATTGGAAATCGAAGGTATGGTTGCCCAAGATATTAGCAGTTTAAGTTTCACCAGGGACCGGTTTTGTATCAGTGTGGTCGCCTCAATGAGTGTGCAAATTGGGAGTTTTTGGGTTCCGACCAGGTTTTGGAATGTGGTATAGTCAATAGGGCAATAAACGGTCAACGTAATCATAGGCCGGATATTGGGGCATCATTGTGCTAAGCATTTAGATGCAATCGAGGTCAGAAACGATTAGGTAAAAATCTCACCGCTCTTAATAATCGCATTTGTTTGCAATTCATCAAAAGTGAGATTTGAGACCATAAGCATGTGTGCTTAGGTCTTCTATACTTGTCCTAGAAGTTTTCTAACATTTCGATGTCGTTTGATGTTGTAACGGTCATGTTTTGTTTGCCATTTAGTGACTAGCTTTTGATGACTTAGATCATTTGAGTGTAGCTTGTGTTAGATGCGTTGTCTGTTGTTTTCCAAGAGATTGACACCCTCTTGTAACCTCTATGTACTAGTTGAGTCAACTTCGTCCCATGGATTGACAATTATGTCCGTGGTTCTCACTATGTCTGCAATAAGATAAGAGTGAGGTTAGGAAAACCCATCCACAAGAAAGCCTTGGAAATAGCTGGATTCATTTAGATTATACAAGAAAGTAGGGAAGTGATTGTTGCCATAGAAAAACAGATGAACTCTAATGAGTGGAATATGGCTATTGATGCCGCAATGACTGGATAGATTTTTGGGTCCTTGCTTAAATAGAGCTTCTTTTTTCAAAGTATCGTGAGGTGGCTCCCCTCTAAGCCAATGTACCTATGGTTTTTGGGAGACGTCATGGCTCAACTCGATCATGACTTGAAATTGTAATTTTTAGGTTATGCTAATGTAATTCACTCACCATTGTGAGTTTTGCTATGAATAGAAAAGTCAACGAAACACCTGGAAAGCTAGGAAGGCACGCATGAAAGCTAGGAAGGAGCGTGAACAGAGAGCCCTAGTGAAGGAGTTAAAACTAACCAGGGACAAGTTAGAGAGATTAGAGAATCAAACTAACCTTGAGTTGGAAATCCCTGAGACCAAAGAACCAAAATGAAAAAAGGAGACCAAAGAGTGTAAGTTTTGGAGGATCTATACTAGTCGAAAAGCTGAAATAACCTCTAGACGCAGTTATGAAAGCCTATGAAGTGCGGATTCAGACTAAGCAAAACCAAGAACAAAAATGGATGATGTATCCTTACACAAAGTTAGAAAAGAAAAGGTTGGAGATGTGTCAACTAATGATGCACACTACCCAAGCTTTTCTAGAGCCACCGGCAAGCAAGCCAAAGAGTTGGATACAAGTTCCATCTCCAAGACTGATAATCCCACCAAGGCATGAAACAGAAGGGTCCATCAATAATTCCATAGCTAAAGTAGAAAAGCCAAGGGTAGTGATGAATACCATGGATCAAGCATCTGAGGACTCTATTCTATGATAAGAGAGGACTACAAAGAAGGTGATGGCTTAGACAAGCTTTGGAGACAAATACGAGAAGAAAACAATGTGAAAGAGTTGAGTCAAAGAGTCGATCAAACCAATAAGGGGAGGGATGTTTTTCTTACACATATTGAGGAGTTTGAGGTAGGATCTCAAGAAAACCTGGATATTTTCTCATATTGGGGAGATAAGGGATGAGTACGATCCTTAAAGAGTCAACCTCAATCTTTGAAAACCTTACCCTCATACATGGGAAACTATGAATCCAAGTCAAAAGGCAATGCCATCACAAAGACTTTCGTCAAGAAAGACTATGGATTCTAAGGGATTGATAGACATATTATCTATACCTATGACTTGTACTATAGTGCTAGTAGAGCTCCTCTGGATAAGACCAAACATGTGGGCAGCTGTTGGACAATGCTTGGAGAAGTTTGGGGTAAAAGATCAAACATCCAAGATTCAAGAAGGGATCCAAGAACTGGAAAAACCTCAATTGAACATAAGACCAGTACAATTAGACAAGGTTGGTGAGTATTGCGAGGGTAATTATGGGAATACTATGCTTCTAGTAGAATTCCAAGGTGTCACAACCATGGCAATTTTTGATAGTGGAGCTGGTGTTGCTATCGCCACCAAGGAAATTTGAAAATTTTTGGGAAAACCTGCCTTGAGGGCTATCAAAATGGAAACAACGACACGCATAAACCTTAAAGACCATAGCTACAAAGAAGTGAACCGAACCCCAGGTTTGATTCAGCTACAATAGTGAGGTTGAAGCTTCCAACTTGGTTAGGCAATCCCAAAGAGCTATGGATGTGCGGTGCATCACATTGTGGGAGTTTAAAACGAGAAGAGTGTATTCTAGAAAGGGTGCTTGAAGATATGGAATACGTTCTTGACCTTTTCTTGAAGAAGCTCTAGAGCTATTAGAATGGACTCGTATTCTAGCAACCCTAGATGTGTGTGCTATTTCAGATGGCCCCACTGAACAAAATTTTGTGACAAGGATGGTTATGATGTGGTTCCATACTATATGGTCAATATAGTAAATGTGAATGATGAGAAATTAGTTCTAGAAGAACCCAGAGATGATCAATTGGCAAGTGCCAAAGGAAATGAAGAAGCGTTTAATGACTCCCTAGAGCATTTTGAACGATAGGATGATGTCGATAATGAATTATTTGATAACCTGGTGCCCCTGCCCTGGTATGTGCATAATGTCAAAATAAAAATATCTACCTCACTCTTAATGTTTTTGATGTGTGGGACCATATGCTACAACGTACATAGTGTGATATATGCAAAAACGGATGCCATGGTTGTAGGCGTTGGTGCAGCCAAAGTTGGTTTGAGCTAGGAGATAGTCTATGCCAGGCAGAGGCAACAGACAAGTGCAATGCAGAAGGCTAGGCTAGGTGCCAAGTACCTGGGCAACCCAAGGGTAGCAGAAAAGTATGTATGAAGTGGTTTTTTAGGGCGAAAGTGTGGCGGGATGGTCCAGATGGGGTGGCAGATGAAGGTGTCCAAAGTGACCTATCAGTGTCCTGAAATGCAATGTTCAGTGTGCTCTAGAAGCCGGTCCAAACGACTCGTCAAACGGAGCCCCATTGTGCAAGATGGTAAAGTTTAAAGCTAGAGTGTGTAGCAAATCCCCAACGGACAAGGCAACTGGGGATAGATGGCCCAGGCAGGTGTCAACGATACATGTGTAGAGATTGAGTTGCTGAGCATGCCTGTCTTCTCGAATTGTGAATCGGAGCCCTGGTTAGCAAGATATGGTCAGTTGAAATTTTTCCAAGGACCGGGTTTGAGCCCATTAGCCCGCACTAGAGAATACACCATCTGGTGTTTTTTAGACCTTGACAGCGTACTAGAGAGTAGCATGCACTCAGTGGGGTCAATAGGGACTGACTGCACCTCAATCAAAGTCTGAACTACAGAATTGTTACAACTTGAAACCAACATTTGTCCTGACGTGGTGGGTACCAGCTTGGTTTTTTACAATCTGGATGGCATCAGTTTGCAATCTCACAGACCTTGGAATATGGTAGCAATTGGCAAATTCGGGGTCTGAGTTTTTAGCTTCTGGTAGTGCTTCACAGCTCGAAGATCCAATCACCAGGCAAGGAACTGGGGAGGATTGAAACTAGCATCGAAAGGGATTTTTTCATAGGCCTTGTTTGAAGGTCTGGAGGCTTGGGGGCTTAGGAGCTGCCATGTGGCACTACAAAGCCCCACATGCAGGACCAGAACCGGAAGTCAAAGCCTATAAAGGTTGGGGGTAAAGCGGATCCTTGTAAGTATCACGTGTATGAAACGATGCTTTGGAGCTCGTAGAGATGACAGGCCTGTCAAGGCGCTGCAGCGGCGGCCTATGGTCGCGAGGAGGGGCGGTTTTGGTCGGGCGCGCTCGCACAAGGGGTTGGTGGTGCCGGTGGCGCGCTGACGAAAGCAACGGCTCGGTTTGGCCAAGTGATGACGTGGTAGCGCTTAAGAGGGGTGGCATCCCGCGGCCCTCGGGCCCTGTCTTTTGAAAGGAGACCCCCCCCCCCCCCCCCATTAGCGATGTCGCTAATGGTAGGGTAAGGGGCGGTTCCCGCAGAGGTGCAGAAAGGGTCGGGTTGGCCGGGAAATAAGGTGCCAAGGGGCAGTCCCATGTGTATAAGGAGGAAACGAGGGCCATTTCAAGGGCTGCCATTCGAGCAAAGATCAAGGACCAACAAAGCAAAGGCCAAAGAGAAATGCAAAAGTGGAAGCCAGACCCAAGTGAAGGAGGAAAGAGAAATAGAGAAAGAGAAGGCAAGTGGGGATTGGGCAAAGAGAACCAAAGCAAAGCCAAAAAAGGCAGTGTGAGCCAAGCTCCCCAGAAGGGATAAAAATAATGAGAAAAAGATTAAAAAATAAAGAGAAGCCTAGGGGCAATAGCGATGTCGGTATTGCCCCACCCCCCCCCCAAGTGCAAAAGAGAGAAGAGGAGAGCAGATAGAGCAAGGCGGTGCCCCCTTCCCAAAAGATACCAAGTTAAGGTGCCAGATGGACCAACTAAACTGTAAATTCCAAAATTAAAGGCCCCTCTATAAAAGTCAATAAGAGAGCAAGAGCTGAGAGGGAGACAGAGACAGAGCGGGAAACCAAAGCTCACAAAGGCAAAGACAAGATGAATGAAGGTAGAGAGTAGCCCGAGCCTAGCAAAAGAAAAAGGCAACGCAAAATCAAGCAATCAGATTTCCAGCTAGGGTGTGGCTATCCCTAGTACAATCTGGTGAGTGACGTTTAAAATTAGAAAGCAAACATTACTTTTGGTTAGCTGTTGGCCTTAAATCCAAAGTTAAGAAGGCAGTGGTCCACAAGTGTTACCACCAGGCTACCAAGAGCTAAGGGAAATGTGCAAGTGGTGCAAAACATGTCTTTGAGGGTAGGTAGCCCCACGGATGTTCTTTCGCTTGTGGATGCGAAGAGGATGCAGGTACAAGCCTACATAGATGGTGGAGCACAGTTTTGTGTCATGACGGAAGTAGCCATGAAAGAGACGGAGTCAAGGCAGTAGTCAAGCCAAATGTGCACATAAGGATGGCTAACCATACTAACACCAAATGTCTCAGTGTGGCTCAGGATGTGAAGGTCAAAGTGATGGGCATAGAGTGCCTGATAGACTTTTTCGTGATGAAAGCAGGGGATAATGCTTATCCGATCATTTTGGGTAGGCCATGGCTCTTAGCGATAGGAGCAAAGCAGGATTCAGAGAGCAAAGTGTTTACCTTGCCTGACAAAGAGAGAGGAAGACAAATTGTGCTTGATTTGAAGACCAAGGAGAGCAGTTCTCGTCCTATGGCAGTTAAAGATGAGGGCAACACGATGAGTTACGAGTACGAGACAGAAACGGGTTATGATGAACGCTATACTAGCACAGAGGAAGAGGAGAGCGAGGATGACATGATGAAGATAGATGCAGACTTGTTCGGGGTCACTATAGACGACTCCCCATCTAAAGAAGAAGGTATGCAACCTCAAGCTCATGGTTTAAGCATAGAGGAGGTTTCAAGCATGTTGAGTGAAGATTTAACCAAGGGGGAAAAGGAAGGCTATGTTCAACTGTGTGAGTCCTATCCAAATCTATTTGCGATGGAGTACAAGCATTTGTTGGTGCAAAGGGGGTGGAGCACAAGATTGTTCTTAAGGAGGGACATAAGCCTACAGCATAGAAGCTGAGGAGACTAGGGGAAATCCAAAAGGAAGCCCTTTGGTAGGAGATCAATAATTTGCTGGAGGCAGGCATCATATATCCTGTGAAAGAGTCAGAGTGGGTCTCGCCAGTGGTTATAACCCCTAATAATAATGGTAAATGGAGAGTGTGTCTCAACTACAAGCCACTGAATGCCGCGACCAAGAGGAATCACTATCCCTTGCCATTCCAAGACGAAATCCTAAACCAGGTGGCTGGGCATGAGAGATACTCAATCATGGATGGATTTTCGGGATACTTTCAGATAGGGATTGCACTTGAAGACCAGTTGAAGACCACATTCATATCTCCATGTGGTTGTTTCACTTACCCCTGGATGCCATTCGGATTGGTGAATGGATATGCCACCTTCCAAGATTGGAAGAATAGGGTATTTGGTCCATAGTTGGGCCGTTTTATCAGGGTCTTTATGGATGATATAGGCTGCTACAGTTCAAGATTGGAGCACCTATTGAAGCTACAGTTATGATTTCAAAGACTCAATGAAGAAGGAGGTCAGCTAAACCCCAAAAAGTGCAAGCTAGCATAGCCTTGTACGCAGCTGCTGGGTCATGTGGTGTCGCAAAACGGTATAGAGGCTGATCCCGAAAAGGTAAAGGCGTTGGTGCTGATGGAGCCGCCATCAAATGCTCAAGGTTTGGCTTTGTTTGTTCATAAGCTGAATTATCTATCACGTTTCTTTTGGATGTTGTCTCAATATGTGCATCCTCTTCAGAAGAGGGCTCAGCAGGTGCATGGTTATGAATGGGATGGAGAAGCTCAGGAGGCTTTTGATAGAGTCAAAGGGATTTTCTGTCAGTTGTCAACAGTATGTCCTCCCAATTGAGAGGATGACTTCTATGTGTCTATGACAGTGGGCACAGTGTCTCATGGAGCGGTTCTATTGCAAAAGGTAGGGAGAAGCTACAAGCCGATATACTTTGAGAGCAGGGTGATTAGCCCAGGAGAGGCTACCTACACCAAAGCAGAGCAATGGGTGATGACTTTGGTCTTCTCTTGGAGAAAGTTCAAGGTGCATTTGATTGTGCGCAAGTTTTTTGTGTTGACAGCTAATAATCTATTGCCAGAGGTAGTGCTACATTTGAAGCTAGGAAGGAGGATTATGAATTGGGTATTGAAGCTGCAAGAGTTCAAATTTGAGTTCAAGGTAGATCACACGAGTCGGTCTCACCTGGCAGACATTCTTGTCAGCAAGGCCATCGATTTGCTGGCCTATCCAAGAGTGGTGTGAGATGAACTAAGGAGGAACCCGACTTGGAGGATGCTTTTACAATGTGGCTCGACGAAGCGTATCGAAGGGTAGTACAGAAAGCATGAGGAGGTGTGGTGATACACAACCCACACGGCAAAGCTATATTTTCAAAGGCATATGATCTGGAGGATGTCCACACCAATAATGAAGCGGAGTATCTCACTCTGCATTTGGGTCTTAAACAGTGTATAGAGTTTGGCATTTCAAGGTTGGTGGTAAGGGGGAGATGGGTTGCTAGTCATTAAGCAACTGTTAGGCCAATGGCAGGTAAAGCGTGATTCTTTGAAGCATTGGTTTTTTTCCGTCAAGAAGATGCTAAAGTCTTTTGAAGAGGTCCAATTCAATCATGTGAGAAGGGATTAGAACCAAGAGGCAGATCAATTAGCTAGCAGCAAAGTACAGGTGCATGTTGCAGGTTTATACGTGGCCTCAGCCACTTATGCAGGTAGGGAGACTCTTAAGGAGATTGAAGATTTTTTGGGTACAGGACAATGTTCAGACAGTTTGTCCAAGCTACAAAAGAGAAGAGTGGTGCAAAAGGACTGCAAGTTCACACTGGTAGGTGAGGACCTCATGAGCTATGGGTGTGACGGAGTACTTAGAAGGGTGTTGTACAAAGAAGAATTAGGAATGGTGCTAGAGCAATGCCATGAAGAAAGTGGGCATCAGGGCAAAGACCAGGTTCTGTTCTGAGTGTTGAGGGTAGGCTTTTGGTGGCCTTCCATAATAAAGGACGTGCATTACTGGTGCAAGACGTGCCACGAGTGTCAAACTATAGGTGAAAGACCACTGGTAGCAGATTCACATGGCATCATCATCGCACAAAGTGCTCTCGAAAAGTGGGGTCTGGATGCGATAGGCCCTCTTCCAAAGTCTACAAGCGGTAAGAAATACGTGGTGGTAGCCATTGACTACCTTACAAGGTGGGTGGAGGCCAAAGCAGTGAAGGAAGCAAATGCTAATGTGGTGGCTCAGTTTGTGTTTAATAACATCTGTTGCCGTTTTGGTGTTCCATGGGTGTTAGTTTCTGATAGGGGTCAGGGGTTTAGAAGCAAGCTTATGAGTTCATTAGTGGAAAAGCTAAAGATTCAGCATCAGTTTTCCTCACCCTATCACCCCCAATGCAATGGTCTAGTCGAGAGTGCCAATGGGCAAATCATCAAGATGTTAACAAAGTACGTGTATAAGCAGGAAGCTAAGTGGGAGACAAATCTAGAGACGTGTCGGTGGGCGTATGGAACGTCCTTAAAGTAGCTACAAACTTCACTCCATTCGAGCTAGTCTATGGTAAGGAGGCTATGTTGCCCGTGCATGCGCATCTAGGTGCTTTAAAGGGTATGTGGCGTGTCAATGCCACCCAACAAGGGGTTCTACAGGATTGGATAGCCAGTTTAGAGGCTTTGCAGATGGACAGAGAGGCAGTGGTAGACTACTATGTAAAGCAGAGAGAGAAGCAGGTTGCCAAGTTCAATCAGAACCTGCCAGACAAAAAGATAGAGGAAGGAGACCTGGTCATGAAGTACAAAAGCTACTTGCATTTCACGTTCCAGAAGAAGTTCAAGAAATAGTGGACAGGTCCGTATAAAGTGCAGAAGACCTTTTCGAATGGGACCTATCAGTTGGTAAGGGCAAATGGCAAGCTTCTTAGAAACAGGGTGAATGGTGTGCGGCTCAAACTGTATTTCGAGAGGGATTTAGTGCCCGAGGTGCAGCAAATTGTAGTCAAGGGGGAGGGCAACCCACCTAAAGCATGTGGTGTGCGAGAGAAAGGAGATGAAGCTTTTGTACATACATTTATGGTTTTGCGAGTGCTTTTAATCATCAGTTTGGTGTGCTAGTTTCAAAGTTTTATACATATACTTTTGGTGGAACATAAATGTTTGAGGAGGGGGCTGGGCAATGATGGTGCAGCCAAAGTTGATCTGAGCTAGGAGATGATCTATGCCAGGGAGAGGCAGCAGGCAAGTGCAGTGAAGAAGGCTAGGGCAGGTGCCAAGGACCTGGGCAGCCCAAGGATAGTGGAAAAGTATGTCTGAAGTGGTTTTTTAGGCCAAAAGTGCGGTGAGATGGTCCAGATGGGATGGCAGATGAAGGGGTCCAAAGTGCCCTATCAGTGTCCTGAAATGTAGTGTTTAGTGTGCTCTAGAAGCCGATCCACACGGCTCGTCAAACGAAGCCCCGGTGTGCAGGATACTGAAGTTTAAAGCTAGGGTGTATAGCAGATCCCCGACGAACAGGGCAGCTGGGGACAGATGGCCCAGGAAGGTGTCAACAGATACATGTGTAGAGCTTGAGTTGCTGAGCATCCCTATCTTCTCAGAGTGCAATCGAAGTTCTGGTTAGCAAGATATGGTCAGTTGAAATTTTTTCGGGGGCCGAGTCTGAGCTCATTAGCCCGCACTGAATAATATGCCATCCGGTGTTTTTTAGACCTTGACAGGGTTCTAGAGAGTAGCATGCACGGAGTGGGGTCAATAGGGACTGACCGCGCCTCAACCAAAGTCTAAACTAGAGAATTATTACAGCTTGAAACCAGCATTTGTTCCCAACATTGAGGGTACCAGCTTGGGTTTTCACAATTTGGATGGCATCGGTTTGCGATCTCACAGACCCTGGAATATGGTAGCAATTGGCAAGTTTGGGGTCTGAGTTTTTAGCTTCTGGTAGTGCTTCATAGCTCGAAGATCTAATCACCAGGCAAGGAATTGGGGAGGATTGAAACTAGCATCCAAAGGGATTTTTTCATAGGCCTTGTTTGAAGGCTTGGAGGCTTGGGGGCTTAGGAGCTTCCATGTGGCGCTACAAAGCCCCACATGCAAGACCGAAACCGAAGGTCGAAGCCTATACAGGTTGGGGGTAAAGACCCTTGTAAGTATCACGCGTATGAAACATGCTTTGGAGCTGGTAGAGATGGTGGGCCTGTCAAGGCGCTGTGTCGGCGGCCTATGGGCGCGAGCAGGCGACGGTTTTGGTCGGGCGCACCCGCACAAGGGGCTGGTAGTGCGCTGATGAAAGCAGCGGCTCGGTTTGGCCAGGTGATGAATTGGTAGCGCTTAAGAGGGGTGGCATCCCGCAGCCCTTGGGTCCCGTCTTTTGAAAGGAGACCCCACCCCCCCCCCCCCCCCCCCCCCCCCCCCCCCCCCCTAGCGATGTCGCTAATAGTAGGGTAAGGGGCGCTTCCCTTAGAGGTGCAGAAAGGGCCAAGTTGGCCCGGAAATTAGGTTCCAAGGGGCAGTCCCATGTGTATAAGGAGGAAACAAGGGCCATTTCAAGGGCCATCCAAGCAAAGATCAAGGACCAACAAAGCAAAGGCCAAAGCGAAATGCAAAAGTGGAAGCCAGACCCAAGTGAAGGAGGAAAGAGAAATAGAGAAAGAGAAGGCAAGTGGGGATCGGACACTGAGAGAACCAAAGAAAAGCCAAAAAAGGCGGTGTGAGCCAAGCTCCCCAGATGGGATAAAAATAATGAGCAAAAAATTAAAAAATAAAGGTAAGCCTAGACCCACCCCCCCAAGTGCAAAAGAGAGAAGAAGAGAGCATATAGAGCAAGGCGGTGCCCCCTTCCCAAAAGATAACAAGTTAAGGTGCCAGATGGACCAATTAAAGTGTAAATTCCAAAATTAAAGGCCCACCCTATAGATGTCAAAATTGGATCAACTTAGGGGCTTTTGTCCTGGCTTTTTTGGTGCCATTTGAAGCCTACAAAGTGGAATTGTCTAGCAAGCTAGCCCCTTTGTAACTTTTTATTGAAAATGGCCATGGTGATGGTAGTGCAGGCCATCGTACATGTTTTCTGAAGTGTAATCAATCCACCGTTGCCCCCTCTTGATGTTGTTTCCCCCTCCCCCCTTATCTTTCTCCTACTTTCATGTTTCCCCTCGGTGCCGTCCGTGTGGATGTGTGTGCCCCCCCGGACCGACGGTGTTTTGTGTGAGAGAGTGAGATTGAGTGGCTGTGAGCGTGTGTAAGGGTGGAGACATGCCTTGGCAGTAGGTGTGCGTTGTGTGGTGGATTCGTGGAGTGTGTGAGCAGTGAAAATTGAGCAAGAGGTGGTCTGCTAGTGTAAAGTGTTTCTTTGAAGGTGTTTTCTGAGACGATAGGGGTGTTGTGGATACCTTGAGCTATAGAGAGGCCCTTGTGTTTGTGTCAGGCGTGTTCCCCGATTCCCCCTCTCCAGTGTGTGCATACCTTTCCGGGAATCCAAGGCCCAAGACGTGCCACCATTGCATGTTTTACCACATTAAAGCATGCCTAATTTGCTTCAAGAATGTATAATTGTCAAGTGTTTTGAAGTGGCATGCTTGTTTTTCCCTAGAAGGCGACGTTGGCAAAAAATAGCAGGTTTCATGTGTGGACACAAAAGGCGTGTCCCAAGTACTTACCAAGTGGAAAAATGAGGTTCAAGATGAAATTTGAACCCAATGGGATTTTTTCCACCTCGTTGGGCATTTTACGGACAAAAAGGGGCATTTTTTTTGGGCAAAACATGACTAAAAATAGCCCAAAAACAACAAAAAATGGCTCAAAATGCCACATCAACGACAATTCCATCATTTCATGAGCAAAAGGGGGAAGTTTAGAGCCAAGAATGAGCTCATTTGGGCACATAAGCAAGGAGATACAGTCATTCCCAGTAGACATGGTGCTAGACCAGTCCCGTGCTACTTCCACTACATGGTTGAGGCTGTGAGGCCTCCAATTAGGGTTTCCCCTCTTCAAATAACTACTTGGGCTTCTCCAATGAAGTAATGAAGCTTCTATGAAATGGTCACGATGAAGAATCAAAGCGTTAATTTTGAGTTTTTAACAGGTCTAATGAGCACTACATCTGTGCAATTGGGAGCGAGGCTACACCTAAACCTCACTTACACAAGAGTTTTGAGTTAGTATTGGTTCTTTTTCAAAGTGGAGCTTTTCTGGGATGGAGTTTTGTTCTATTTGAGTGTGTTTTTGGCTTCAAATCATTACGCCTTGCTTGCTACGAATCCTCACAGTCAGAGGCTCGACGATTTCTTAGTCACACTGCACCTTTCTTGACACATTTTTGGTGAACCTAACGGGAAGCAGGCTAGGGTGAGGGTTCAAGAGCTTCATTGAAGGTTTAAAATAAAATATTTAAAGCTATGGAGAAACAAGAGCAGCAGGGGGTTCGGTTTGATCCAATCACAACGCAAATGTTTCATGTTGTTGCGGTGTTTATGCAGCAGCAACAAGCTGCAGAAAGGAGGGAAATTTCCTCAACCAAAGTGCTTCAATTTATGGTGAAGAATATGGATCAATTTAAATGTAAAGATGTAACAAATTATCTTTGTGGATATGTAAAGGAGATGGAGCTTCATTGAGTGCCGAAGCAAAGATGGTACAAAGTTTTGAGCTAGTTGTGGTTTCTGAGATCAGAGAGCATGTAAGGGGAATTAGAAATGAGCATGGGGCTACATGGGAAGCATTCAAGTTATCCTTAAAAGAAGAGTATTTTATGGAGTACTCTGAAAGGGTGACAAAGAGGACATTTCTACAGTGGGTAGTTTGTCCAAAAGAGGGACTTTCGCCTACCGAACTGCTAAGGGAATTTGAGTGCCGCTATGATCAACTATCAAGGAATGAAAAGGCTACTCTAAACTCAAAGAAGATGGAGATTTTTTTGCAAGCAAAAGGTAAAGAGATTCAAGAGAAGCTAGAGTTGTGAAGGATAAGGATGATGAATAGGGTTTGAAGACCAATTGCAATGAGGTCAAAGATGTTGTTTCACTACTAGCAAAGCGACAACAACGGAGAGACAAGATGATAGTCAGTCATACTCAGGCTCCAAGTGTTCTCGAGAGTCCCATAAAGCCAGTTATTGTGGTTCCAAAGAGTGACAAATCCATCTTAGACGACATTGTCAAGGGAATGCAGGAATTCAAGTTAAAGCTTGCAAGGCTAGAAGAGAAGGGGCAACCATCAGGCCAATCTATAGGGCAAAGACCTCGAAACAAAGAAGGATTTGTAAATAGATGCATATGGTTTGATAGTACCGACCATGGAAGGAGGGATTGTAAAAGTTTCAAAGATGCTTTGACAAAGGAGTTTGTTTTCTTTAAAGATGGCAAGATTCACTTAAATGAAACAGGTAAGCTCTTGGGAACAAACTTTGGCAAAGGCGGGATGAAGAAGCTAGTTGAGGACATGGCTATTAGCCATGCCATTTCAATGGTTGAGGCATTCACTTATGGGCTGAAGGTGGAGCCTATTAAGCAAAAGGGATCATTCAAGGCTAGAGAAGAGGAATCTTATGGGATTAGAAAGCTACGCCCATGTGCAATAGAATCTTCTATGAAGGGTAAAATGACTAAAGAGGTTTTGTATGAAGTTGGAGATTGTATTCGGCTAGAAACAGGTTGGAATGACCATGTAGATTCTTTATCAATGCATGCGGACATTGTCAAATGTCAAGCCAATGAGGCCTTTGTTGAAGAGAAATGCAGACGTGAGAATGGGAATGAAGGGCCTTCAAAAAGGGCTACAAGAAGTGGAGGCAAAAATGACACAGTGCCTCCTAGATCAGCCTCCCCGCAACAGATGCCTGTCCTTGAAGTGTCTATGCAAGAAGTCTCTAAAGAAAAGAAGAAAGAAGCAAAAAAAGCTAAATCAAAGGGTCTGAACTACAAGATCCAATCCGATATAGAGGCAACGATAGATCTCAAAAAGGTTTTGGAAGAGAGGATTTTGAATAGCAAGGTGGAATTTATCTTGGGTGAAGTCCTTGGAACAGCAAAGAGGAATGAGATAGGATGTGTGTTGATCCTTCCATTGTTTCTCGTATGGTAATCGTCACTATCCCTCATGTACCTTGGAACTTATGCCCTGTTCCAGTTTCAAAGCCTCATTTGCCCAAAATTATTGAGTTGCTTAATAAAAAGATCAAGATGGGTATTTTGGAGTTTTCTTACGCTCCATATTCAAATAGGTGGTTTATAGTTTTGAAAAAAAATGGTTGTTTACACGTTATTCAAGATATGAACAAGATTACAATTAGATATGTGGATACATGGCCAATTATAGACAAGTTTGTAGAGACATTTGCAAGAAGGGTGATATATTCTATGAGGGATTTGTAATAAGAGTATGATCATTTCCAACTAGCAATGGAAAGTAGGGACTCGATTACCATGAGGACACCTTTGGGTTTGGTAAGGATGTGCACCTTACTTTAGGGAGAAACTAATTCAGTTGCACATATGATGAATGGTATGGAAAGATTCTTATGAGACTTCATACCTCAAATTAGGATGCCCTTTCTGGATGATGTGCCTATCGAAGTATGTGATGTGAGTGATATAGATATGTCTCTAGACTCAAGGGAGTGCCTCAAGTATGTGGCAAATCACATCAATGATTGTCATAAGACTTGTCAAGCTTGGAAGAAGTGAACCTTATCTTGTATGGAAAAAGTTAGTGTTTTGGGTAAATGAAGTTCTTATTGTAGGACATATGTGTGGGCCATATAGTAGAAGACCTTGTCCATTAAATATTGATGTTATTTAAAGCATGAAAGAGACATGTATTAATGTGATTGACGTTCGAATGTTCTTGGGTGCATGTGTGTTTTATGTTATGGATTCCACATTATGTGCATGTGGTAGAACGTTTGTACCAACTCTCAAGAAAGAACCAAAATTCCAATGGAAGAAATACACACATTTGCCATGAGAAATTAACGAGCTTGTTAATCTGCTTCACATTTTGTCTTTGGTGATAGGGTTGTGGTTTGAGATGGATCTGAGGGAATTGTACTGAAGGGATTTCTTTTTTGTGTCGCTTTGGAATCCACATTTGCACTGAATGACCTTGTGCAGTAATCAATTTCTTTGCTACCCATACTTGATTGTACTTTTGGGTTGGTTTTTGGGGTTTATCATTTGCCTTTGTTTTGGTAAATGTAAGCTTGGTCTGCGAAAATTGTGCAACCTATGCCTTCGTAACCCAGACTTGTCTAGGGGCTGGTTGTGACTGTAGTGGTGGCCGTTGCCTGAGAAGACTTATGAGCTTCTCCTTCTCCCACTGATTTAGATATGTTGCTATGTAGACTGGTAGTGGCTCTTCTCTAGGTCTTTCCAACTCTATCTTCTTTGCATCCTCCGGCCCATTGTAGGACTCCTTGTCCTTTCTCTCTCGTAGAGGTTTCATCATCACTACCTTTTGATCTTAGATAGTGAACTTTCCGTAGTAGTATGACACACTCATTTTGTCCTCATTTTTATTTTCTTCTCCCTCCCCACTTTCTACTTCCGTATTCCATACCTCTCTGAGGGTCTTCTTAAGCTCTCGATACTTCTTCTTTCTCTCCACCTTGGTCCATTTAGTTTCTCCAAAGTTGTTTAATCCTGGTTCTTTTGTTTGTTTGGGTTTTTTTTTAGATTCCAACTTTTTGGTTTGTTTTTGCAGGTCTCTTATGCTCTCTTTTGATTTTGAATCTTGAGCTTTAGAGAATCTTCCATATATCTTGTCCTTAACACAATCTTCAGCTTTTACAAGCATCAAAAACTGTGCTTTTTCCCTTATTCTAGGCACAGGGTTCTCTCTTGGTTTGTTTTCAGGTCTCTTTTTCTTGTAGCGTTCTTGACATCTAGGTTTTTTATTTGAAAATTCATAAAGCCTAGCATCTCTGCTATCATTTATTCTTGCTCAACCAGTGTCAATAAGTGCGCAGTGCAACTAGGAAAGCACCGGGCCTCTGACTATGAGGATTCGTAGCAAAATCAAGCAAGGCGTAGATGATTCGAAGCCAAAAACACACTCAAATAGAACAAAACTTCAGCCATGAAAGCTCCAATTTGAAAAGGAACCAATACTAACTCAAAACTCTTATGTGTGTGAAGATTAGGTGTAGCCTCACTCCCAATTGCACAGATGTAGTGCTCATTCGACCTGTTAGTAGCTCGAAATTAACGCTTTGATTCTTCATTGTGGCCATTTCATAGAAGCTTAAGTACTTCATTGGAGAATCCCAAGTAGTTATTTGAAGAGGGTAAACCCTAATTGGAGGCCTCACAGCCTCAACCATGTAGTGGAAGTAACACTGGACTGCAATAGCACCCTGTCTTGGAATGGTTGTATCTCCTTGCTTAGATGCCCAAATGACCTCATTCTTGGCCTAAAACTTCCCCGTCCACTTGAGAAATGATGGCACCATCGTTTATGTGGCATTTTGAGCCATTGTTTGCTATTTTTGGGCTATTTTGACCATTTTATGGGCATTTTTTGCTCTTTTTTCCCCCAAAAAAAATGTCCCTTTTTGTTCGTAAAATGCCCAAACAAGCTGGGAAAAACACCCAAATTTGTGGAAAAATTCCATTGGGCTCAAATTTCATGTTGAACCTCATTTTTCCACTTGGTAAGCACTTTGGATATGTCTTACGTCTGCGCACAAAACCTACTATTTTTTGCCAACATCGCCCGCATTGAACTTTCTAGGAAAAATGAGTGTGCCACTTCAAAACACTTGACATTTGTACATTCCTAAAGCAAATTTGTCTTGCTTTAATGTGGTAAAACATGCAACTGTGCCACACCCTGGGCCTCGACTGCCCTGCAAGGTATGCACACGCCTGCAACCATGGCATCCGTTTTCGCATATATCACACTATGTACATTGTAGCATTTGGTCCCACACATCAAAAGCATTAAGAGTGAGGTAGGTATTTTTATTTTCATATTATGCACGGGCCACGCCATGACATCCACCCCCTCTAAACCTACACATCCTCCAGCATGTGCTACACATATCTTTTTGCAGGCAGGTTCAATCCTCATTTAAGTCCATATACATGTCGATTTCATCATCGCTTGCAAAAAACTCTAAAACATCGTCCTCTCATTCTTCATCCACATCCATGACATTTTCATTAGAGCCTTCATTCTGGCTTTCCTGTGAATCAAAGGGATTTGTATCACCTCTTCTTTTGAATACCTTGATTCTTTTCCCTGCGATGGGAATCTTTTTTTTTGTCATGTCTAACTCATGTACGGTATAAGTTGCATTCCCATGTACACATTGAACCACATAAGGACCAAACCATCTCTTTGAAAGCTTTCTTATTGTTGAATGCTGGTTGTCAAGACTTCTATCATACACCAACACCCGATCACCTTCCTCAATAGCTTTAGGTGTGAGCCTATGCCTCTTATCCGAATCTGTCTTTATTCTTTAACCTTGCATCTTTCAATCGTGCTACTGCATTCTCAAGATCTTGAGGCCTTATTTCTAATTTTTGTATGCACAAAGCAAGAAGGCCTTCCCTACTCATTCCATCTTCCCAAGGCAATATATTCCATGTGAGAATTACATCCTCGATTGGCATTTTGGTTTCTGACCATACATCAACTCAAAAGGCATATAGCCAGTAACTGAGCTATGAGTTGTACGATCAGCCCATAAAGCATAAGGCAATAACCTAGGACACTCTCCCATTTTACCTTTGCAGGCGTTAGCCGAAGATTTAATGATAGGAGGATGCCCACGCTCTGATTTACCATTCCCCTCAGGATTATATGCAGTAGTAGTGAGAGCAAGTTTAATGCCCAACCTAGATAAAAAATCCCTTGCTTTGTCAGCATCCAACTCACCCCTGTCTGCTATTATTTTCCCAACATAGCCAAAGTGGCTAATTACATCAGAGGAACTTACATACCCCTTTTGTGCTTTTTGTTCTTACAGCATGACCTTCAACTTGGTTGGTTAAATCTTCACGTGCAAGCACTATGTATCTCATTTGCCACCATAAGCCCAATGGCATTGTAACCAGATCTACTACCCACTTATAGTGCATGGCCGATGGGTGACTAGGGTGGAACCCATCACGATGACGCACACTTGAATACATTTGACAGGTTTCACAAGACTCCACAAAGTGAGATACATCTTTATACATACATTTCCACCAATACCTCTCTTTCATTTTAGTAAAGGTGGCCCATACACCTCTATGTCCATCATAAAGACTCTCATGAAGCTTTTTCATAAGCTCATTTTGAGCATCCTTATCATTCACGACTCTCAACGACATTCCATTTCTTTGTTTCGGACGCTTCAATAAGTACCCGTCTTTCAAAAAGTATCCATAGGTCTTTCTCCGTATTCTTTTGAACACTTGATCAGTCCACCCTTCTTGTCTTGTCAAAGTGCTCAGATAGTGTCCAATGAGAAACTAGTCACCTTGATATAGGTCCTCTGTAAATGACTCAAGTGCATTTTGATAGGCAAACATGATCACCCTTGGCATGAGAGATACTATAGCCTACATCATGGCCCTTGAAAATCATGTCTTCTTCATTTTCATACCTTGCTCTTGAAAGCATATCCACAACTAGATTATCTTTCCCTGCAATATGCTTAAATTTTGGATTCAAGGACTTTATGTAGGCAATCCATCTCAACATAGCAATGTCAACAGTTGAGCAGCTTGTGATCATTCTTGGGATCCTCAAAGTTAAAGACATAACTAGCAAATTCTTTAATTCTCTCATGGCATGGGTATGCATTTCTTCCCATTGAAACTTTTGGTTCTTTCTTAAAAGTTGATACAAAGGTTCTGCGACATGCGCATAATGTGGAATCTCGATAACATAGAATACAGATGCACCCAAGAACCTTTGAACCTTAGTTATATTAATACATGTCTCTTTCATCAATATTTTTTGGACAAGGCCTTCTACCATACGGCCCGCACATATGTCCTATAATAAGAACTTCATTCACACCAAAAATTGAATTTTGGTAAGACAAGGTAAGGTTCACCTCTTCCAACCTTGACAAGATATTATCTCAATCATTGATATGATTTTACTCATACTTGTGGCACCCCCTTTAAGTCCAGAGCCACATCTATATCACTTACATCACATCCTTTGATTGGCACATCATCAAGGAAAGGCATTGTAGTTTGAGGTATAAAGTCACGCAGGACTTTGTTTATACCATTCATCATATGTGCAACTGAATTAGTTTCTCCCTAAGGTAAGGTGCACATCCTTACTAAACCCAAGGGTGTCCTCATGGTAGTCAGGTCCTTGCTTTCCATTGCTAGTTGGAAATGATCATACCCTAAGTACAAATATCCCATAGAATATATTGACCTTCTTGCAAATGCCTCTACAAATTCATCTACAATTGGCCTTGTTCCCACATTTCTAATTGTAACCTTGTTGACGGGTTGCATATCCTGTATAAAGCATAAAGAACCATTTTTCTTTGGAACTATGAACCACCTCTTTGAATATGGAGCACAAGAAAGCTCCAAAATACCCATCTTGATCTTTTCATTAAGCAACTCAATGAGTTTTGGCAAATGAGCCTTTGGAACTGGAATAGGCCTCAAGTTCCAAGGTACATGAGGGATAATGAAGATCACCATAGGAACAACAGTGGATGGATCAACACACCCTATCTCATAAGGCTCAAATGAAAAATCTTTTCTGTGTTTGGCAAGCATGTCCTCAAAGCATATCTTTTCAGACTTTGTCAAACTGTCCTTGCAACCAACCTTTAACTCCTTCAAAGAACCATGTGTGAACTTGTGTCCAATCTTGCTTGGGTCACAAAGGCTAGGTTGCAAAGCAGCTTGTTCCTGTTGAGATGTCGAGCTCTACACCTTGAGCTGGCATCTACTACGGGTCTTGGCCGCTTATGACATTTACTCACTGGCGCGTTAGGTGACCGACACGGAGGATCTCTGCCAGTGATTCTACAGCTGGACTACACTTATAGTGCCAGCCTAGTACGCTTCTAGCGAGTTCACACTTAGTGACCGCATATACATATGTGCTACTTTTCAGCTTTAGCACTTAGTCATTTTGTACTCTCTTTTCTGTGAAGAAGAAGAAGAAGCTTTCCCTCTCTGTGTGCTTTGTGCTTGTCTTGTGTAGCGCTCTTGCATCCTCATTCTTTACATGCTATCAGAGCCTGGTGCAGTCAAGAGAGGCTAAGAGAGCAAGAGCATCACAATCCCTTCGTTCGCAATCCACGAAGTGCAGTATACAGAGATTTACTGTACAAGTATAGTGGTTGTATGTACGCTTGATTGTGGACACTCGTTGAGTGTAGAAAGCGTTACAGGTACCACGATAGCAGGTTCAGCAGATTTGCAGGTTCCACTGTACAAGTACAATGGTTGTATGTACGCTTGATTGTGGACACTCGTTGAGTGTAGAAAGCGTTACAGGTACCACGATAGCAGGTTCAGCAGATTTGCAGGTTTTTGCAGATTGCAGCTATTTTGTCTTAGTGCTTCAAGATGTCTGACGGTTTCAGTCAGATTGTTAGTGAGAAGCTTGAGAAAAATAACTACCCTGCATGGAAGTTCAGAATAACAAATTTCCTAAAAGGAAAAGGTTATTGGGACTATGTAGAAGGAGACAATGAAACGGAACCAGAGATTCCCGAGGCAAATGCTACAGCAGAACAAAGGAAAGCTTTGAGGGACTGGAAACAAGACCAGAGCAAAGTGATGTATTGGCTTTCTATGAGTATCACAGATGGCATGATGGGCTATCTACAGGATGCTGAAACCCCCGCCATTGCATGGAGAAACTTAGGCAGAGTGTTCGAGGTGAACACCAAGGCCAGGAAGCTTCAACTAAAGTCGGAGCTAAATCAGGTTAAGAGGAACAACCTCTCAATCAATGATTATGCCTTGAAGATCAAGAGTATCATTGAGGCTCTTGGATCTATTAAAGTCTCAGTGGAAGACAATGACATTGTCCGTGCATGCTTGGACGGTCTAGGACATGAGTATGTACATTTTAGGTCTTCCATGAATACAAGAGACGACATCCCCGTGTTCCAAGATTTGATTTCTATGCTTATTCTTGAGGAGAAGAACCTTGACACATCTTCTTCTCATGGCAGAAATAATTCTGAACAGGCCTTCTATTCTAACTCCAACAGAGGTAGAGGTAGAGGTCGTGGTCGATGCCCAAGGGGTTGCAGGGGCCAATTTCTGGAAGGTCAATCAAATCAAAACAATACAGGTGGCAGGGGAAACCAGTCTCAAGGCAGGGGGAGTCAAAGAGGTCGTGGTGCAGGATCAAGCAGGCAACAACATACTCCAGATAGCAGAGAATGTTGGACTTGTGGTGAAAGAGGTCACATGTCACGTGACTGTCCAAAGGGAAAAGCAAGTGGAAAGAGAGAACAGGGCAACTATGCATCTACTAGCAGAGATGCAGATGACAACAAAAACGAGCGCATGTTTGTTGTGCAGCATGTAATGAATACAATGACTGCAGAGAATTCCACCCAAGATGATGTTTGGTATGTGGATTCAGGGGCCTCTAATCACATGACGTCTCGTGGAGAGTGGTTTAGAGATATGCGCAAACCAGATGTGTCAAGCTATGTGCAGACAGGAGATGACACAGCTCACCCCGTTGCTCATGTAGGGGACATACCTCTAAATACGAAGAGTGGGAAATCAAAGTACTTAGCAGATGTACTTCATGTCCCAAACATTACAAAGAATCTTGTTTCTGTTGGACAAATGGTTGAGCAGGGTTTGCAGGTTCGCTTCAATCCAAATGGCTGTTATGTAGAAGATTTCCAGAATGGTTGTAAGCTGATCACAGAGGACAAATGTGTGGGCAGAATGTTTACGCTGAATGTAGACATGCATGAGGTAAAAGCTGCATTATTTGCACAGGGCACAGGTGTTGTGGCTGATGTTGACATTTGGCACAAACGCGTTGGTCATGTCAATGAGCAGAGATTGCGCAGCATGCAATCAAAACAGATTGTAAAAGGTTTGCCCAAATTCAAGGTGGATGGTATGCATAAAGTGTGTGCAACATGCCAGTTTGGAAAACAGTCAAAGGGCTCATTTCCACATGAGCGCAATCTATGTAAAAAGCCACTTGAGGTGGTGCACACAGATGTTTGGGGTCCAACCGATACTGCAAGTATACATGGTTGCAGGTATTATGTCTCTTTCATTGATGACCATACAAGGAAATGTATGCGAATGCATGGTATTTCTGCGAATGCATGGTATATGCAGGCAGTTTACATGCAGATATACTCCACAACAGAATGGGGTCGCAGAAAGGAAAAACAGGCACATTGCAGAGGTTGCACGTGCATTGATGAATGAGAAGAACATGCCTCATCATTTCTGGGCTGAAGCCGTAAATACAGCTGTGTACATTATGAACAGGACACCTACAGCTGCGGTGCATGATGTAACACCTGAGGAAAAGTTTACAGGTACAAAGCCTGATTTGGCACACTTGAAAGTGTTTGGCTGCATAGCTTACATGCATGTACCAGATGAGTTGCGTAGGAAATTGGATCCTAAAGCAGAGAAATGTATTCTTGTGGGATATTCCCTTGAACAAAAGGGGTACAGGTGCTACAATCCTACTACATGAGAATTACGAGTGAGCAGAGATGTAGTCTTTGATGAGATGAGCAGCTGGTACAGTAATGCACATGGCACTATTGGGGCTGATGTAAAAGATGATGTGGTTGTACAAAATGTGAGGCCACAGTCACAGGTTTTGAGTGGACCACAAGAGTCCTCTTCTCGTGGCTCTGTTGAGAAACCATGGAATGGTAGACTACGTACGCAGGTTACTCCACCAACAGGTACAGGGAATGTATCACAAAAAGGAAAGGAAAAGGTTGATGAACCTCCCTTTATGGCTGATGCATCATCAGGTTTTTCACATGTAGACATGGATTCAGATGGTTCTGAACAAAGTCTTGATGAGGAATTTGGAATTCCGGCTGTCAGGACACCTGGTGTAAGGAAAGTACAAGAAGATGCTAGAGGGCAAAGGAGTGACCCAGGACCGCGCAGATCTAATAGAGTCAGAAATCCAGTTCAAAAATTGACTTATGATGGGTATCTAGTGCATCACCAAGCCTACATGGCTAAGGTGATACAGGATGTGGAGCCCACATGTTTTGAGGATGCAGTTGGAAATGTGCATTGGGATGATGCAATGAATGAAGAGATGGCTGCATTGGAAGCAAACGACACATGGGAGTTGGTGCCATTGCAGCCAAGTGGCAAGAAAGCTATTGGCTGTAAATGGGTGTATAAAACCAAGCATAAGGCTGGTGGTAACATTGAGCGTCACAAGGCAAGGCTGGTCGCAAAGGGTTTTTCACAGACGTATGGCATAGACAATGAGGAGACCTTTGCTCCAGTGGCAAAGATGACGACTGTGAGAGCTGTCATAGCAGTGGCTGCATCTAGAGGATGGATTATGCATCAAATGGATGTAAAGAATGCCTTCTTGAATGGTGAGTTGCAAGAGGAAGTGTATATGGATCAGCCACCTGGTTATGTTGATCCAGGTTACCCAGATTATGTATGCAGACTTCTCAAAGCTTTGTATGGTTTGAAGCAGGGCTCTAGAGCATATGACAAGATTGCCAAGTATCTTGTCAGTATTGGTTTTAGGAGAGCTCATGCTGATCATTCACTCTATGTACGTGAGAGTGATGTGGGGATTGTGGTCATTACCATATATGTAGATGACCTTATTATTGTTGGTGAAAATGCTATGGAGATTGACCATGTGAAGGGTCTTCTCAAACAGGAGTTTGAAATGAAAGATTTAGGCGAGTTGTGCTACTTTCTTGGCATTGAGGTGATCAGGACTCCAGAGGGTGTATGGCTATCACAGAGACAGTATGCTTTGGACATGTTGTCAAAGTATGGTATGGCTGATTGTAAGCCAATTTCTATTCCCTTGGATGTGAATGCAAAGCTGAGTGCAGAGAAGGGTGATGTTGTTGAGGATGTCAACATGTACAGGAAGATTGTGGGTAGTCTAATCTACTTGACTATCACGAGGCCAGAATTGAGCTACACAATAGGCTTGGAGAGTCAGTTCATGCAGCTTCCGAGGAAGCCACATTTGGATGGAGTACGACGCACACTTAGGTATGTGCAAGGTACTCTTGACTACGCATTGTTCTATGCAACAGATGCACCATTAGCATTGTATGGGTATACAGATGCAGATTGGGCAGGTAGCATTGTTGATAGGAGATCTACGAGTGGATTCATGTTCTCTTTTGGGAGTCCTGCTGTTACTTGGAGCAGCAAAAAGCAGCCTACGGTTGCTTTATCGAGCACAGAGGCCGAGTACAGAGGTGCAGCAGTTGCGGCGTGCGAGGTAGCTTGGCTACGCACATTACTTGAAGACTTGGGAGTGCAGGTGGACCAATAGATTTTCATCCATTGTGACAACCTCAGCAGCATGCAGTTGGCTAGGAACCCAGTGTTCCATGCCAGGACCAAACACATAGAGGTCCATTACCACTACGTTCGAGAGCGAGTGTTGGCGGGCGACATCAACTTGGTCTACGTCAGCACAGAGGAGCAGATAGCGGATATCTTTACCAAGGTCCTCAGAGATGAGAAGCTTTGACGTTTCCGGACTATGCATGGACTCTGCGACATGCAGAGCTCGAGGGGGAGTGTTGAGATGTCAAGCTCTACACCTTGAGCTAGCATCCACTACGGGTCTTGGCCGCTTACAGCATTTACTCACTGGCGCGTTAGGTGACCGACACGGAGGATCTCTGCCAGTGATTCTACAGCTGGACTACACTTATAGTGCCAGCCTAGTACGCTTCTAGCGAGTTCACACTTAGTGACCGCATGTACATATGTGCTACTTTTCAGCTTTAGCACTTAGTCATTTTGTACTCTCTTTTCTGTGAAGAAGAAGAAGAAGATTTCCATCTCTGTGTGCTTTGTGCTTGTCTTGTGTAGCTCTCTTGCATCCTCATTCTTTACAGTTCCATCTTATTTGTGCAGTCTTTTGGTAGAGGCAATTGTTAGGTTTCCATGCCCGTGGGAACACTGCTTATAGCATGCACTGCAGGTTCAGTTGGAGTTTGAGTTTGCATGGCAAGCATTGCTTTATTTGTAAGGTTAGTTTTACACAAATAATAAATCAAGCATAGTGTGAATTTTTTTGTCTTGTCTTGTTGTGTCAAATTTTCTCTTTCTCTCTCTCTCTCTCTCTCTCTCTCTCTCTCTCTCTCTCTCTCTCTCTCTCTCTCTCTCTCTTGTTTTGCTGCACCTGCTCCTAGCCATGTACTACATCCGGTACCACCCACCCTAGCTTAAACCCATCATCTGGTATTAGAGTGAGGTGGTTTTGCTTGGCATCAGTTTGTGCTTGATAAGCTACATGGGAGCAGCCGCTTATGCAAAGAGACATGAGGTTGAGTGACCTGTATCAAAGAGTGCAAACATTGCATGAGTAGGGTCTCCCAGGATTGCTGGTGAGATCTCGTCTCTTGAGAGCCTCCTAAATTGGCCCCTATAGCCTGCTACAGCCCATAAGCTTCATCATCATCGTATGTATTCACTGCCATAGACCAGAGATCGTTTTTTCCCTTTGTGTTCACACTATTTAGAAATAGTGGCCAACCTAAAAAACCTTCTAAGCAAGTGGCAGTCACACCCTATTCCCACTTTTGGTGCTCGATACTCGATTTGCAACAGGAGCCAGGTGGAGAATTTGCGAGGCGTGTTTGCAGCATATTAAAAGGAAGCATCTTAAAACGCAATCAATAGCTTGGTGGAAGTTTTTCCATACCATCTTGAGATGCTCAAAGGTCTTTGACTTGGAAAAGCATATCAAAATACATTCCATAACACACAAAAATTGCTTGGCTACATCAAGCATTTTAAAATACCATTGGCGATATGTGCGACCTACCCAAGGACTTCTCAACACGCCGTCCGGCATGGACAAGAGTCAAATGCATGCAAAGCAAGCTCTATCACTAAGGCAACTACCGATCCTTTTCAAAGAAGATTTTCTTCAAGAACCAAGAGGTACATCAACAGATGTTGAACATCCAGATCTGCTTCAAGATTGCAATACAAGTTTTCACAACTTATTTTACCAGTTTAGTGTTATAGTCTTGTTTTATCATATACTTTCCAGTCAAAGCCTCCTTTTACATTATCTATTGTCAGTTATGCCATGCATTCAAAAAAGTTTTACAGGTTATAGACACTGCCACACATAAGTGGTAAGACCTCCCAGAACTATTTGTTCTCAGCCCATTTTTGTCTCTCTTCTCGTGAGGTTACCGGGTACACCTGAAACCCAAGATTTGGTAGTGAACCAAAAACTCCATCTATTGGTAGCTAATTTTTTGACCTACACCCTATCTGTTCAAGGGAGGCTTCTACTATCATAGCACCAGAAATCCTTGGTTGTGAGAGAACCTAAAAACTCACGGTTGACAAGTACACCAAAACTCGACGTATCATGAGTTCCCTGTCTAGTTCAGGCTTGAGGGGGGGATTGCTAGGTTTTCAAGCCCGTGGGAACACTGCTTATAGCATGCAATGCAAGTTCAGTTGGAGTTTGAATTTGCATGGCAAGCATTGATTTATATGTATGGTTAGTTTTACACAAACAATAAATCAAGCATAGCGTGGTATTTTTTTGTCTTGTCTTGATGTGCCAAATTCTCTCTCTCTCTCTCTCTCTCTCTCTCTCTCTCTCTCTCTCTCTCTCTCTCTCTCTCTCTCTCTCTCTCTCGTTTTGCTGCACCTGCTCCTAGCCATGGGCTGCATCTGGTACCACCCACCCTAGCTTAAACCCATCAACAGTTTCACTTTCTTTGCCACAGACTTATACTTAGTATCCACTTGCACATCAACACCTTGAGCATTTTCAAAATCCTCAATAATTTTGTACATTTCTATTGATCATACTTTCACAACCTCACTTCCCATATGAAAATTGCAATCCACTAAAGACTCCAAGTCTTGCATAGAATCCACGAATGAACACTCATCAAACACATCTATTATGCATTCCTCATTTTGTGTCAAACCATTTGTCCTAAAACATTTCTCTACACTATTTACATGTTTTCTTTCACCTCGCTTCAAGTCCTCACACTTTGTAAATGTGATAGATCCATAGTAATTTAATCCTAAAAAACCTGGAGAAAACATCTCGTTTGCATATACACATGCAAGAACCTTTCCCTTCTTGTACCACTACAATCCCGCTCTACAATGGTACATGGAAAAAACCCCTCATATCCTTGTAGTCCTTGACTTCTTTGTTTGTTTTTGTTAAGGGTTTCTCTCTAAGACTTTCATGGTTCCTTTCATGGTCCACACAAATAGTTGATGATATCAACTATCTCTTCATGAGTTGTCTCTGGTTCCAAGTGAAGGTTTTATAACTGACACACTTAAAGATTGTTTGTTTGTAAATCCCAAATCCTTATGGACAATTTAGATTGTTTTTTTCTAGATCCCAAATCCATTCTCATTAACAATATTCCCCTTGTTAGTACACATTCAAACTAAGGATGCTTCCAATGATGTATCAGGCAACCCTTACCTAAAAATGGACTTCAACAAGGACATCAATGCACCCATTGCAAAATCAACCTCTCATATTCCACCCCCTTTTGCACCAGCACTCTACAGGCATGGAGGAAGAGAGGGACAACTTTAAAGCAACAAGACAAACTAGGAGAGAAAGGTACAGTGAACCCTACATGGCTTTTCTCACCACTGCCTTCCTTTTCTCACCACACAAATGGAACCTACTTAATGGGATCTTTGGTGACTTCACTTAATGTGACCACCGATCACCACATGACTACCCTATTCGCTAAGAGTTTAGCTTATATATCTTTTATGTTAGGCAAGCCTCATAATTTTATCACTTGTTGTATCTGACATCCGCGCGCGCCCCTGGTTTCGTGTCCACACTTCTTGGTGGTTCATCCCAGTGCCTTGGCTTCATTTAATAGGTAGGGTAAAGGGGCCATATTAAAGACCCCTAAGGAAGCGATGGATGCAAACTTTCCTTTTCTGCACGATTTAGAGCAGGGAGAGACACAATGAATAGCGATACTCAAGGGTGATCTGCAGCATAATTCTCAGAGTGGTTGGCAGTACTCAACTTGAGATCGGTCACTCTCTCGACTCTCCTATAACAAAACACTGGCCCATTTGCAAGAGTGTCCTGGGCCAGTTTCAAGACGACGCTGCCAGCGCACACTACAAGACGTCGTGTGCTCTTGTGACGCTTTTAGCGATGGAAATACATTGGGTTTTTATAACCCCCGATGTCGCTAAAAGCGTCGATACGGGGCGTCGCTATAAGAGTCGTTATAAGCGTCGCTATAAACGTCGCTAACGCCTATGGCGACGCTTATAGCGACGTTTGCAGGCCATCTATAGCGACGTTTATAGCGACACTGCAGAGCCTTATATAGCGACATTCATAGTGACGCTCAAGAGGAAAAAAATTTGGTAGCAGGGCATTTCCATCAACCATATTGAATGTTTCATTAATTGATTCACCTTTGAAAAAAAGTACAAAGGTAGATATAGACCCAAAATAGTCACCCACAAGACAATATAACCATTAACTCCATCATCCATAGTACTTATTATTTGCAAAATAAAGATACAAAACTGACAAGCGTGAATTGATGAAAGTAAATCAATGACAATTGTACACATCATAGGCAAAATCACTTGATTGTTAAACTTTGCAAATGTAATAGTTACAACACCATTGTCATTATTGAAAAAATATACATGGTTTTCAAAAAGACGTATAAAAGTCGTCTCATGATACATAAGCTATGACAAAAAGAAACTAATGCTATCTAGCTACCGCTAGACTGACGTCGTCTAATCATACGTCTCATCGCGTCCAAGCGGCGTATCTGTCGGATTCTGCAACAAAAAACAATAAGACAGCTTTTTGTAAGTATAAACATATAGCGACGTTTATAAAACAATACAACAAATAGAAAAGAGTAAACCCTAATACTAACCATGCCGTCGTGAGAACTCAGAATGTCCATCAGTGCGTTTAAGCCCTTCTTGCCTGCGTACTCGCGCTCGTACGGTGTGGGATCACGTCCTGTCTCATCGACCACTGTCAAAACATACAAAGAATCCATTATGTTAGAATTTAAAAACCCATAAACCCTAAACTATCAAACATAGAGAGCAATGCGAAAACACTTACAAAATTGGCCTCAAATGATGCCCACCCGCCGCTCCCCAAGTGGTGCAAGCTCCCTGCCTCTACTTGCGCTCTGGCTGCCTCCTTTTGTTGCTTCCACTTGTCGGGATTCTCGCGCGCTGCTTTCTTCGCATTCTTCCAATCTTCTTTGGCAAGCCAATCTGGTCTGTTCCACCCATGCTTGATTGCTTTTTTGCACTTCCGAACGCTTGTGCTTGCAGTATTCGCTCATTCGAACCTTCATCACGCCTTCATTGAAGTGCTCATCCCGTGTTGGAATGGGAAACTTGTCATGAAGAATGCTGATGACTCTGTCTTTTAAATCATTCGGTACTTCACTCCAGCTATTTAGTATGTAGTGTCGAAACACCTGAGAGCAAAGACCGCGCATGCACAAAATCACCTTCTTGCCTTCATCATCCAAGATGATGCCGCCGCTGAAGTCGACGGAGTAAGGCAAGCCCTCTCGCCCGCTGACGCGTGAACCTGGGTATCCCTGCACGGGTCTCTAGCAGCATGTCGAGGGGGGTACGAACGTCAGGTGTCTCCATTGGAGTCTAAGCCCCGAAGCGAGGAGTGTCCACTGAGGTGACTCCTGGAGGAGTAGCTAGTGGTGTGTAGCTGCTAGGAATGGCAGTCAACCGTGCAAAACCTGGTGTCGATGGCGATGCCGTGGCTGGTGTCGGGGCGGAAAAAGAAGGGGAGGGTAAAGAGCCTCGTCAAACACGAGGCGGTGTCGAAGCATCGGCGGCAGCATCCCCACAACAACCACCACCCCCACCACTAGAGCGCCGACGCCTAGACGAGTGTGAAGATCGTCTCATCGACACCGAAGCTTCTGAGCGTGCTGAATGCGCCAAAACAGAGGGAGATTCGGATGGAGTAGGAACGTGCGATGGTGCTCAAAAGTGGTGAAGCTCCACGTACCATTGTCTCTGCTGGGGTGACAAAGAAGAAAGAAACTCCTCATCATCCATACCTGCATTAAACACACAAAAATTTGAACTTAATATTGAATGAATGGAGTAGAAAACATGGACAAGTAGATAGAGAGAGAGAGAGAGAGAGAGAGAGAGGAGGAGGAGGTGCTCGTCGTCCCTGCTTGTGAGAACATACCTAGAGCATACGTACCTAAAGTGAACACAAAGACCATTAAATACAATGACACAATAACGCATATAAATACAATGACGCAATGACGTGTTCTTCTTCTATTCAACTTGAGTGATGGAAGAGACAAGTCGATAACTCAGAATTTTCAATCAAAAGAGAGAGAGAGAGAGAGAGAGAGAGAGAGAGAGAGAGAGAGAGAGAGAGCGCACACAATCAAATCTTGCAGTCGAAAAACTAGGTGGTGGAGCTGCATGTGGCCATGGATTGCCCAGGATGTGAGCACAAAATCAAAAGAGCGTTATACAACATGGAAGGTACTTAGAGAGCCATAGTTTTTACAAAACGGAGCAAAATTGTTCAAAACGGAGAATCGTACAAGAATCCGAACTATCTCTTTCTTTTTTGACGTAGAACTTGAAGGTGCTTGTAGCTTTGGAATGTTCAAAGGCTAGCATAACAGAACGTGTTCTTCTTCTATTCAACTTGAGTTATGGAAGAGGCAAGTCGATAACTCAGAATTTTCAATCGAAAGATAGAGAGAGAGAGAGAGAGCGCACACAATCAAATCTTGCAGTCAAAAAACCAGGTGGTGGAGTTGCATGTGGCCATGGATTTCCCAGGATGTGAGCGCAAAATCAAAAGAGCGTTATACAACATGGAAGGTACTTAGAGAGCCAGAGTTTTTACAAAACGGAGCAAAATTGTTCAAATACAATATTTATGGCTTTAAGAGATCTCTCTCTCATCCTCGCATAGCTCAGCATAACTTCCTATATCTATATAGAGCTCTCCGTTTAAACAGATGTCCTCCGTTTCATTTTGTAGATCCTCTGCATGCACCCCATAGAGGGTAGCAGCTTGAAGCTTGATGTTCGTCTGGAACTACCTCAACGGCTTCTTACTGAGCATCTTCTCCGATCTCCTCCATTGATGCCGCTGTGATTGGCACATGGTAGCCTTCATACGTCCGTGCACTACGAGGGGCTACCTCTATGACGTACCACCAGTTTGATGCAGACTTTGTAGGATGAAATATCACCTGCCAGAGCCACATAACTTACATGAGAGCTTCCAAGCACATAAATTCTAAAATGTGATGTTAACTATTTACATACTTACTTGTTCACAATGCTCGGGTAGTACGAAAGTGTCTCTTAGGTCAGTCCATTTCTTAGTTGAATCCACCTCAAGAAAACCGGACTCTCCTCTATGCACAGTAGCGTTGCGACCCTCCATGATTATCTTGAACCATTGCACGTCGAACAAGTCGACAAAAAATCCTCTATAATCGATCCTCAAAATCTATTGTAGCGTGCCGAAGTAAGTGAGTTCCACCACCACAGGATCTGCATCAGAGGACCATCGTCGACTAGACTGTTCAAATTTTGCCATGATTCCACAATCTTCAGTAAAACACTTTTTGTCGATCCGTTCCACCCTAAAATGTCGACCTCTACACCATGCTGCTGTGTATGACTTATACTACAACGAACAAAGATTATGAGTGGCCGTTCAAACATCTAGAAAGTCACTAGTCGTACATTGCAAACTTACCTTGGTCGTGCAACCCCGAGAGTACTCCCACTCTTCCTCAGCCACTTCTTCACCGCTCTGTTGTGCGCTTTTCAATTGGTTGTGCAACCATCTTAAGCTCATGAATGGTGGTAGGCTCTCCAGATCCGTCGGATAGTGTATCGGTGGTCGTCTTCGTCATCTCCACTCGATTCGTGCCCTTTGTTGCTCTTGCTTTGCATCCTCATATTGTGAAATCCACTTTTGCATCACTGGATTGTGAAGCATGTAAAATCGGTTGATTTTAGCCTCTAGATATTCCGTCATCTTCTTCTCAACATCGAGATTGCATATGACAATCCCAGATATGCGCTCATCATCTATGGTTCGCCATAGCGTGTCCCGGGCTTTATCAAATCCATCTACCCACTCTCCAATGTACACTAGGGACTCTGATACCAGCCAACCTTCTGCCATGCTACCCTCCGGACGTGCCTTCTGACGCACATATCCCTTGAGCGTTTTCATAAAACGTTCTAAAAAGAACATCCATCTGGAATGTAGTGTGCCAGCTATTTCCACCTCATCAACTATGTGAACAAGAAGATGCACCTGAATGGTTAGCATGGTAGTAGGAAAATGTTTCTCAAACATGCACACAACCTATGCAGCGTTTAGTTTGGTGAATGGTATGGAGTCTACGTTTATCTCCTTTTGTGAGATCCATTGCACCAACTTCGCAAGTTTGTAGATTGTTTTACGGACGTCAAGAGACAAACATCCCTCAATGGCAACCGGTAAAATAAACTGCAAAACACGTGCACCAATGATATTAAAGTCCGCACACGAATTTGTTAAAAAATTCCCACTATGATATATTCCACTATGAACATACCTGACACGTTTTATGTTAGTCGTGTGACTTCAAACCGGTAAGCTTTCCTTCTTTAGTAAAACACGTTCGGAGCAAGTGCATTACGCCAGTGGGGGTCCGCAAAGATCAAATGGTCTCTTTTACTTTGCGTTCTTGGGCTCCTGTGAAAATCCATGGTGCTTTAGGGAGTTTTATCAATCCATCGGACGCTGTTTGTGGCCAATATTGCTCCATACGATCCATATTTCTAAGGTCAACCCTGGCTCCCAAAGTATCTTTCTTGCCGGTCAGATGGTCCCATAGTAGATTACCCACATTCTTGAATATTTGCATTGGATCGAGTAAGTGATTGATCATGAGTCGGGGCCAGTATGGTAACTCGTACCATAGAGATAGTCTTTTCATCCCTGGGGACAATCCGTCATCACACATCTCCTTCTGCTCTAACCATGCTTGTGCACACATCTTCGGTGGCTCTCTTCCCAAAAAGCCATCGCGTAACACATGATTCTTTGGAAGATACGCTTGTTGACCTTCGTAGATTTGCTTCTTCAATGAGGGCGCCCTACCTGCATTTAGTCTAGGTCCACATGTGACACATCCTCTGTATCCGCTTGTTTGAAGCCCTGCATGTATACACATGATGATAGATCAGCTTGAGAAAAACCAAGATTTACAATGTCTCAGTGAGGAGTGTAAATCGATCACCTGAGCATTCTGTTAGTCCGGGATAGTCATGCATGCACTATGACATTTGGAGCACATTACCGCTCAGATAGACGCACAAAAACAAAGGAAAAGTTCAAGTCAAAAAATCTCGGAGGCGGTAATGCTAGAGTCAATGCTTGCGGAAGATTTACAATGTCTCAGTGAGGAGTGTAAATAGATCACCTGAGCATTCTGTTAGTCCGGGATAGTCATGCATGCACTATGACATTTGGAGCACATTATCGCTCAGATAGACGCACAAAAACAAAGGAAAAGTTCAAGTCAAAAAATCTCGGAGGCGGTAATGCTAGAGTCAATGCTCGCGGTAATGGTCCTTCAGCAATGCGCGTGGTAATCGGCCCGGCTATATTTCCGCGCTTATTTCCGCAGGCCTTATCGTAAGAATAACCGCAACCATTACCGCGCACGCGAGTATTTTTAAAAAAAAGCAGATGACCATTTGGATGGTCCTTGGTAGGACCCATCCAAATGGTCTTTTGCCTTTTTTTTCCTATACATTTAATAAATAAAAAAACAACAATTTCATTGCACAAAAACTTTGGGCCAAAATCAAATGTTTAATTATATTGGAGAAACTGTTCATTACAAAAAATTGCCCAAATAGGAGATGCATGGCGGCTATACAAGTGTAATCAAAAGAAGACTTTGGGCCAAAATCAAGTGTTTAATTATATTGGATATTACAAAATTGCCCAAATAGGCGATACATGGGGGCTATACAATTGTGGCCAAAAGAAGACGGGCCCAAAACACTTGGAGGATTGAGCTACTCGGATCCTCGGACCTCTCGAGGGACTCCCTGACTCTGAAAAAGAAAAAAACAACAAAACCTTTAATTAATACAAATAGATACATAATTCTGCATGCACTCATTTTTTTTAAAAGTTCACTTACAGGCTGTAGTGTACGACATGCATTTTCAAATTCTTCGCAATTGATTTTGTTGTTTTCATACAGCCAGCACCATGTCTGATATTCGGAGTGGCTCTCTTTGTATCTCTAGATCTCTCAACTTGGGCGGCTCATAGTAATATTTTGTTATATATCAATTAAAAAATATCACAAACCTAACGTTATTACCACAAATTAAATCAATTCAAATGAAAATATGCGCACTCACAAATTTATCTTTCCATGCTGCTTTTCCGCCCGAGCCGTAATGCGTGGGCGTTTGCTGCGCCCTCGCCTCCACCTGTCGAGTGTGCACCCTAGCACCTGCCCGCTCTCTCGTCCTCTAGCTCGCCCTGGGCTTTCTCCCACTCCTCGTCGTGAACATTTCCAGGGCGATAGTTGTGACCCTCATATTCAAATGTTCGCTTTGCCGCCCTCCGCACACTGGACTTCTTATTTTTCAAGAAATTCTTGACGTACTCCTCGAGCCACTGCCTGGAGAACTCTTCGACTTCCGGATTAGGGAACCACATGAGCAATGTCGTGTGAATGTACGTCAAGTCCGCTGGGTCCTGATCTTTGAAAGATTTAAAGCAATCTTGGTATGTCGAGTGGATCAGCTGGTTAAGGTGCCCTCAAAATTTCCTCCCCAAAGAGGAACCTAGATCCACCTCCCCCCCTTGATGTATATAATAGTAGTAGCCACGAGCATCCGGGGTGGGCGCATCGCGGTCCTCATCCTCATGTGGAGCTCCAAGGGGTGAGCGAGGAGGTCGGGGTGTAAGAGAAGGTCCCGGAGGAGGTGAATCTATAGCACTGCCCCCTCCACCACCAAAGCAGCACGAGCCACTACCTCGACGAGAGAGTGAGCCACCACTACAGGAAGAGCGTTGGACACCCGAAGAGCGTTGGCCCAAGCCCGAACCGCTGGGTGGTGTAGGCGACGGATAACTTGATGGTGCGGGTGTGGATCGCTACGAATGCAAGGTGGAGGGAGCTACGGGTGATGGGAAATTCGAGGGTAAGGTGGACGGAGGCCCACTGGGAGGCACACTCTGCACGATCAGAGTGCCGACGCCCGGTGTCGCAAGCGGTGAGAGCCCATAGGCAGCCAACTGTGCTGGTGTGTACCGCCCTAGAAGACTCTGCTGTGAGGATATCCACTCTGCCTGGGCGCGGTATGCCCTCTCGAGGTCGCGGTCGTGTACTACATCTCGGAACCATCGAAAGCCGAAGGTGGATTGTGACTGGTGAGAGGAAGACTGCGAGTAGTAAGCATCACAAGCGTCCTTGTAAGAGAGGCCCTCGGCGAGAAAGTCCTCTATGGATCGATAGCCGGGCGTGGAAGAGGATACCATATCCTACAATTTCACAAAAAAAGGGACCCTAATTAACATTGGATTCTAGTCAAAGTGAGATTCTTTATTGCATAGGATTCCTTCTTGCGTAGGATTCCTCCTTGCATAGGATTCCTCCCTGCATAGGATTCCTTTTATCTCCTATTTAAGAAATGGTTTATGTGCTTTTTTTTTTTGCATCCATTTAGAGTGTGTGTGTGTGTGTGTGTGCTTCTAATTAATCTATTGTGTGTGTGCGTTAGTGTGTGGCAAAGAAATTAATCTAGTGTGTGTGTGTTGGACCTTAATCTACCGTTGGGCTTCTCGGTGACCATTGGGGTCTCAATCAACATCATCGCACATCCACATGGAGGTATGTTTTGGTATGCTTGTAACTCATGCACACTAATGCTTGCATTAGTGTGTGCTTGAGCAAGCATTAGTGTGAAAACACACTAATGCATGCCCAAGCACACACTAATGCAAGCGTTAGTGTGTGCTTGTAACGCATGCACACACTAATGCGTGCATTAGTGTGTGCTTATGCACAAATTAGTGTGTGAAAACACACCAATGCATGCACACACACACTAATGCAAGAATTAGTGTGTGCTTGTAGCGCATGCACACACTAATGCTCGCATTAGTGTGTGTGTGTGTGTGCATGCATTAGTGTGTTTTCACACACTAATTAGTGCACAAGCACACACTAATGCTTGCATTAGTGTGTATAATGCTTGCATTAGTGTGTGCTTGGGCACAAATTAGTGTGTGGAAACACACTAATGCATGCATTGTGCACAAAATAGTGTGGAAAAACACACTAATTTGTGCACAATCACACACTAATGCAAGCATTAGTGTGTGTGTGTGTTTATGTTTAATATCCCTTCAATACAGAACCATATATAAATTATTGACATGGACAGTACCAAAAAAGGTTCCAAGAGAAAAATGGACAAAGATTAAGAAATAACTTGTTATTTCATATTTATTGGTACAACCGATCCTGTAGGAGACTGAACGAGCTCCTAGACCATGAGAGAATAGACCTATACCTGCCACCATCCAACACAGATAACAAGTTAGAACTTGGACTATCTCTGATGGGAAGACAGGTATCCAACCAGTCTATTCTGTTTGTCATCACTATCACATAGCCCTACACTCCCTCACTCTCCTTATATACATTAGGTGGAAGGTTTTTTGCTTCGCGATAGGGTAATATTTTTCGAGCTATGATTTTAGTGCTTTTATAGAGGTGTGCAGGCTTACAACCTACAGGAAAATCACGTATAGCAAACGGACGGAGTTTCCCAGAGGGTAAGTATTTAAAGCGGCTTCCTTCCTTTGGGTTGTCGATGAGCTCCTTTACCTGTTTTTGAGTTGCGTTATCATTAACGTTTACACAAGTTTCCTGAGGGATAATCACAACATGTCAGGTTAAGTTGGTGTGCAAAGTATTAGATGTGTATAGCAAGGGTATAATGTGATATATAAAAGAGGCCAAGGGCTAGAGATAATATGAGTTTATCGGTGTGGGTAATACAAGATTGAAAAGCATAAAGGGATGAAAAACTAGACCCAATAGAATTACCATCATAGAGTATCATGATCATACCATAATGCAAAAAATCTATAGAAATCATCCTATTGAGTTAGTATTGGGTACCGAGAAAAAATTAGAAACAAATAGTCCGTATGTCTTATTGCGATGATACAATTATGTTTTTTCAACACACGAAGACAAAATTAAACTCTTTATAGATAATATTCGTTAGTTTGAACACATTTCTCATGATACAAATAGCCATGTGGGTTGTGGGATGCCCATTTATCGTAGTCGAGTATACTTTCATCAAATCTTTTCGTTTAAACATCCATGTATGCCTATTCATCACTCAAATACTAAATCCAAACATTGTGCTTACTTAAGTTTGTTTCTGGTATAACCTTCAATATGCATGAAAAGAAAGCTTTAATAACCTCTAAATCTATGACAAAAAGTTTCATAATTATGCTTGAGGTCAATATGTTAATGCCTTTTCATCATGACTACAACGAAAAAGCCAAAAAAAACCAACTTTGTAAATTGGTTCAAACCAACGTGAGAGATTGATGTCGAAGCCATTTTGTTCGTAAAAATGTTACTTCAACTATGCACTTCGTTACGATGCCTAATTCCAATCCTTGCTTGATGATCGTCGTTTGACGCAATTGAAGGTGAAGGGGTGTGCCGAATTGTAAGCCTCCTTGATTGGGAATTGTGTGTCAATGTACATGTGCATGTATACTTGAAGAAAGAAGCTTGTGCCAACAGATGTGTGTGTGCGTGTGTGTGTGAGTGTGTGTGTTTGCAAGAAGGGAAATTGTATGGCTCACTATCTCTTGACGTTGAGATGCAAAGAACGTAGCACTTGCAAGGCTTATGTGAGAGTGTGTGTGTGTGTGTGTGTGTGCGCCCACCCCTATCCCTAGGGAGAAGATCACTTGGTGGAGGACAGTCCACCAAGTGGACTTGTCCCCTACCAAATGCAAGTAATAATGCTGACATATTGAACCTTAATCCAGGAAAACTTCCAGTTTTTAAGAATTTGACCACCAAGTCTTCTATCTTTGTTTCTGTAAAACCATTCGATGCAAACATAAAGATAAGTCTTTTTAAATCACAATATGCCACCGATGTATTAGATGCATTATAAATGAGAGGCAATACTTGAGAGACACATACTTTGTAGGCCATGTTTTTTGGCCGATTGCTAGCTGCTTGAATAAAAGACACCTGATGGCCAGGTAGCTTATCTTTTTTCCATGCCGTAGATGATGTGAATTGACCAATAAAAGGTCTATGAAGTGTTAATTGTGTATTAAGGTAGGTGCAACTCCTCTCCTCATGAGTGGCCTTAATTGAAATAATGTCCAAAGGGTATATTGTAAAGGGGTCCTAAGGGGACAAGGATTTGTTGTGTTCTAAACAAAGGTGAATAAACTTGTTATTTATAAATAGCAGGTCATCCATGTATCTCCATGAGTAAAGAAATGCTTTAAGCATCTCAATGTTTTTGAGACGAGACAACTTACGAATAAACTCAAACTCAAACCATGCCAAATATAAATTGCACCATAATGGGGAGCAAGAGTATCCCATAGGTATGCCCATAGTTTGCCTATAAACTTGTGTACTAAGTTTAGAAAAACAGTGATCTAATATAAACGTATTGATGGTTGAAAAAAACTCAAAAGTCCATTTTATTTCGGATTTCTTTTTTGATAATACGATTCTGTTTCGAGATAGTTTAAAACCTTTATAGCCCATACCAGAGAGTACCTTAATTATATGATGAAGGGAGCTCATAAGGCTATCAGCTCCATGATGCGGAATGGCCTCATAACATGCTTTAATGTCATAAGTGTGGATCATGTAAATGTGCTCGGGAATATTAACTATAAACTCATACTGGTTGTTAATAATCCAATAAGCGTTAGTGTGAACATTAGAAAAGGTTTTAAGCTTCTTTTGGAAATCCTCCGTATATTCCCTAAAGCCAAAAGTCAATCCATTTAACATTTTGGTAATCAGACTAGTTAAGGGGGTGAATACGCATTCATGGGCATTGGTAATCCATCTGAAAGCCATTTTGTGGATCTTGTAATTCCCCATGATGTATGGAAGTCCTTTGTCTACATAGGGATTTACCCCAAAGTCCCTAATGCAATTGTTTAAAAGATTGATTGTAGTTTGTTCAGTCTCTTGAATAGCCATGAATTCTTGAGATTCGAGTCTCTCTTTTGCGTGCTTGCGAATAATGTGTTTACAAATAAAAATAGGAGTTTGTGTGGATTTATCAAGTCCGCACACAAAAATGTGTTTCAAAATAAACTCAACTTCATCCATAATGTTAAGATCCAAATACCAAGGGCTTTGGTTGGGTCTGTAATAAGGGAAGATTTCTTGAAATCTTTGTTCTAGGCGTCTTGAGATTGTCAAAGAATGAGCTGGTGAATTTGTTATGTTGAGCATTTGACAGAGTTTATCCCAACCCCTAAGGAACTCATGTTCTACGGAGCTAAAATGTACAGGCACTAATGGGATGTGATTAAGGCCTTTAGAGACAAAGGATTGAAGTAGCTTGTTTCAAATAAAATCTGGGTTTGTGGTCAATACATGCTTACCATGTGGACCAAAATCCCGCAAAAAATCTTGGAAACGTTTTTGTGTATCACATATGCATGTATCTTCTATGTCAAAAGGTTCAGCAAAGGTCAAGTAAGGCTTATAAAGGTAATGTCCTAAATTACATGTAAATTTCCAACTAAAACTGATACGAAAATGTTTAAGGTTGTTATTGAAACCAATGTCTTTAAGAAGATTATCAAAGAAAGTTTGAGGGTGTACAAAATCCATAAACTTATTACAGAAAGATAAATGAATGAATCTGCCAAAGCTTTTATGAGTTGTTTCAAAAGAAAGTAGCCCATTAGTTCGAATTGATAAGTGTCTTACCTTTTCTTCTGTGTTGTATTCCAACATCTTTGGGGTTTCCCCAAAATCTTCTGATCCACGAAACTGACGAGGTTTCTTCGAAGAAGATGACATACTCCCTGGAGTATTGCCAATCCGTTTCAACTGTTCTTTGTTCTTTGACGGTTTTAAGATAGTGTCGATAGTATGTCCAAGAGGATGATGTTGTATGCGCAGAAGCAATGGGGTACCAGGTGAATATAACACTAGGCCTTTTGCTGCTTCAAAAAGGTGCTCTTGAAGGGCATAGAATACAATCACAGCATGCCGTAGTTCAATAGGAAATGATGCCACCCAAGCAATGTATGCATAGACTTGTGCCGGTCCTGATGAAAAAGGGAAAAACTTTGGGAGGTTTTGGAAAACAAACCACAAGAGATGATCAAACCAAATGATTGTTGATGGGCAAGTTGACGAAGGATCCCTTCTGCAAGTACATTTAACAAAGGGCCTATAGGTGTTCCAACAATTTTTCAAGAATTTTCTAATGTCATTTTCTCTGTCATTGAGAGATAGGCCTTTAGTCCTAGCAACCAGTGCTGTATTGGAGCACTTCTTGCTTTCGACGTCGGATAGCTTAATTTGTTTTAGGGAAAAAGGTAAATCCTGGGACAAAAGGTGTTTAGATTGTAAAGCAGATGTTTTGCATTGCTCTATGACTTCGAGAGACAGACTACAAAAGAGAGCTAGGGAATCAATAGTAAAAGGTGCACATTGATTGAGAATCTCAAAGTCCCAAAGTCTGTTCTCTAATCTAATGGCATCCAATTCTATTTGGCGAGGAGGGAGGAGAGGGATCACTTCTGAGAATCTTTTGGGCATAGATTTTTCAATTTTAAGAGAATTAGGATCTCCTAAAAACCCAAAGGCTTCCTTTTCATCTGGTTCAAGGAGGTCAAGGTCAAGCAGGGGGTTAATAACATTATCTGTTTGCTTGATTTCAAAGGGGAGAATGGGTAGGTTATTGATAAAGTAAAGTTTATTCACAATGGAGGGTAAAGAAGTAAAGTAAAAGTCTAAATCAGCTGAGTCTTGATCATCTATAAACTTGAGGGAGGCTAGGAAGGACTCTAAGGTTTGTGAGAGAAGCGCAGGGTCTTTTCTTGCCAAGGCTAGTAGCTTAAGCCAGTCATTGACAGAGGCTATCGTTAAAGCTAAGAGTTTGAGGTTTCTGATGGCGTCTTTTCATGATCCAAGAGTCTTTTATGAAATTCGATACCTTTGAAACAAGATAGAAGACATTGTGTGCCAATCGGTGGCACGGGGATATTCTTTTCAGAAGCATAACCTAAGCGAGTGAGGGAGGCAATCCAGTTGCTCTGCAATAAAACAGTAGAATTGAAATAGCAAAACAAGGATACAAAAATATTCAACAGCCTGTCAATAATTAATATATGGTGATTGTCCGACCAAGGACAATCCGAGAAACAATGTGTGTGTTTATGTTTAATATCCCTTCAATACAGAACCATATATAAATTATTGACATGGACAGTACCAAAAAAGGTTCCAAGAGAAAAATGGACAAAGATTAAGAAATAACTTGTTATTTCATATTTATTGGTACAACCGATCCTGTAGGAGACTAAACGAGCTCCTAGACCATGAGAGAATAGACCTATACCTGCCACCATCCAACACAGATAACAAGTTAGAACTTGGACTATCTCTGATGGGAAGACAGGTATCCAACCAGTCTATTCTGTTTGTCATCACTATCACATAGCCCTACACTCCCTCACTCTCCTTATATACATTAGGTGGAAGGTTTTTTGCTTTGCGATAGGGTAATATTTTTCGAGCTATGATTTTAGTGCTTTTATAGAGGTGTGCAGGCTTACAACCTACAGGAAAATCACGTATAGCAGACGGACGGAGTTTCCCAGAGGGTAAGTATTTAAAGCGGCTTCCTTCCTTTGGGTTGTCGATGAGCTCCTTTACCTGTTTTTGAGTTGCGTTATCATTAACGTTTACACAAGTTTCCTGAGGGATAATCACAACATGTCAGGTTAAGTTGGTGTGCAAAGTATTAGATGTGTATAGCAAGGGTATAATGTGATATATAAAAGAGGCCAAGGGCTAGAGATAATATGAGTTTATCGGTGTGGGTAATACAAGATTGAAAAGCATAAAGGGATGAAAAACTAGACCCAATAGAATTACCATCATAGAGTATCATGATCATACCATAATGCAAAAAATCTATAGAAATCATCCTATTGAGTTAGTATTGGGTACCGAGAAAAAATTAGAAACAAATAGTCCGTATGTCTTATTGCGATGATACAATTATGTTTTTTCAGCACACGAAGACAAAATTAAACTCTTTATAGATAATATTCGTTAGTTTGAACACATTTCTCATGATAGAAATAGCCATGTGGGTTGTGGGATGCCCATTTATCGTAGTCGAGTATACTTTCATCAAATCTTTTCGTTTAAACATCCATGTATGCCTATTCATCACTCAAATACTAAATCCAAACATTGTGCTTACTTAAGTTTGTTTCTGGTATAACCTTCAATATGCATGAAAAGAAAGCTTTAATAACCTCTAAATCTATGACAAAAAGTTTCATAATTATGCTTGAGGTCAATATGTTAATGCCTTTTCATCATGACTACAACGAAAAAGCCAAAAAAAACCAACTTTGTAAATTGGTTCAAACCAACCTGAGAGATTGATGTCGAAGCCATTTTGTTCGTAAAAATGTTACTTCAACTATGCACTTCGTTACGATGCCTAATTCCAATCCTTGCTTGATGATCGTCGTTTGACGCAATTGAAGGTGAAGGGGTGTGCCGAATTGTAAGCCTCCTTGATTGGGAATTGTGTGTGCATGTACATGTGCATGTATACTTGAAGAAAGAAGCTTGTGCCAACAGATGTGTGTGTGCGTGTGTGTGTGAGTGTGTGTGTTTGCAAGAAGGGAAATTGTATGGCTCACTATCTCTTGACGTTGAGATGCAAAGAACGTAGCACTTGCAAGGCTTATGTGAGAGTGTGTGTGTGTGTGTGTGTGTGTGCGCGCGCGTATGCACACGCTTATCAAAAAAGAGCAGCCCTTAGCGCTGAGAAGCTAAGAGTGTTGCAAGCAATTGCAAGTGAATAACTAATTGCAAGAAGAAGCGCACGAATTCTATTCATGCATAGGCCTTTTTAAAGAGTTATTTGAAGGCTATTTTTAATACTAAGCTTTCTTGGCAACTCCATGTGCAAATAGTTAAGGGTATGAGTTGTAACTCTTTCAAATAGAAAGTTTGACTTTTATTTTTAGAAAAATTGAGGATGAACATTGTGCAAATAGTTAAGGGTATGAGTTGTAACTCTTTCAAATAGAAAGTTTGACTTTTATTTTTAGAAAAATTGAGGATGAACATTGAAAGCTACTAACATGCTATATGTTTTAAACGGTTGCAGCAACTAAGTCTTTTTGGAAGAATTCTAAGGGTGAAAATATTCACAGCTAACCCATGCCTTATGTTTACACATTTAAGGCATTTAAACTTGGGAAAACAAAGGGGGAGGTTGCCCACTCTTGTAAGAATATTCAACTTTAAGCCGAAGGGGGTTTCCTTTCAGGCATCTTGTCTCCTCCCTTATAGCACATAAAATGCAACCAGGAAAAATATTATAGAAATTTGGTACTTAAACCCAAAAAATAAAATAAAATAAAGGCTTACATGTGCATACTTTGTTACCCTTTCCAAGAACATAATGCATTTATAATATTACCACCTAACTTATACAGTAAGAATCATCAATAATCCCACAAGGTATCGAAGATGGTACAATAATGTAAATCCAAAAATCTGCCTAGTTACAAGGCCCTTTATTGCGAGAACGACACCAACAGGTGATCTTTACAGGAAGCCACCTGAATTTGCTTGAAGAAAACAGCTGATAAATCATCTTGTTGCTTGATCTTGTTTAGTGTGAAACTTATCTCCTGTATTAAACTCATCCGTTCCTTGGTTGTCCTGCAAATTATACAATTTTGTACCTAGATTAAAATATGTGGCTATGCTACCATTTATTACAAAAGTATAGTGCTCAAAAAAACCGTGTCCAATTCAACCTTTTATGATCAAGATACATAATATCCATCTGTATGTAGATGTGCGGTAGTGTGATCACTCACTCAAACTCACTATGTGTTTATTACTTAAAGAGAGAGAGAGAGAGAGAGAGAGAGAGAGAGAGAGAGAGAGAGAGAGAGAGAGCGAGAGAGAGAGTGTGAGAGTGTGTGTGTGTGTGTGTGTGTGCCCACCCCTATCCCTAGGGAGAAGATCACTTGGTGGAGGACAGTCCACCAAGTGGACTTGTCCCCTACCAAATGCAAGTAATAATGCTGACATATTGAACCTTAATCCAGGAAAACTTCCAGTTTTTAAGAATTTGACCACCAAGTCTTCTATCTTTGTTTCTGTAAAACCATTCGATGCAAACATAAAGATAAGTCTTTTTAAATCACAATATGCCACCGATGTATTAGATGCATTATAAATGAGAGGCAATACTTGAGAGACACATACTTTGTAGGCCATGTTTTTTGGCCGATTGCTAGCTGCTTGAATAAAAGACACCTGATGGCCAGGTAGCTTATCTTTTTTCCATGCCGTAGATGATGTGAATTGACCAATAAAAGGTCTATGAAGTGTTAATTGTGTATTAAGGTAGGTGCAACTCCTCTCCTCATGAGTGGCCTTAATTGAAATAATGTCCAAAGGGTATATTGTAAAGGGGTCCTAAGGGGACAAGGATTTGTTGTGTTCTAAACAAAGGTGAATAAACTTGTTATTTATAAATAGCAGGTCATCCATGTATCTCCATGAGTAAAGAAATGCTTTAAGCATCTCAATGTTTTTGAGACGAGACAACTTACGAATAAACTCAAACTCAAACCATGCCAAATATAAATTGCACCATAATGGGGAGCAAGAGTATCCCATAGGTATGCCCATAGTTTGCCTATAAACTTGTGTACTAAGTTTAGAAAAACAGTGATCTAATATAAACGTATTGATGGTTGAAAAAAACTCAAAAGTCCATTTTATTTCGGATTTCTTTTTTGATAATACGATTCTGTTTCGAGATAGTTTAAAACCTTTATAGCCCATACCAGAGAGTACCTTAATTATATGATGAAGGGAGCTCATAAGGCTATCAGCTCCATGATGCGGAATGGCCTCATAACATGCTTTAATGTCATAAGTGTGGATCATGTAAATGTGCTCGGGAATATTAACTATAAACTCATACTGGTTGTTAATAATCCAATAAGCGTTAGTGTGAACATTAGAAAAGGTTTTAAGCTTCTTTTGGAAATCCTCCGTATATTCCCTAAAGCCAAAAGTCAATCCATTTAACATTTTGGTAATCAGACTAGTTAAGGGGGTGAATACGCATTCATGGGCATTGGTAATCCATCTGAAAGCCATTTTGTGGATCTTGTAATTCCCCATGATGTATGGAAGTCCTTTGTCTACATAGGGATTTACCCCAAAGTCCCTAATGCAATTGTTTAAAAGATTGATTGTAGTTTGTTCAGTCTCTTGAATAGCCATGAATTCTTGAGATTCGAGTCTCTCTTTTGCGTGCTTGCGAATAATGTGTTTACAAATAAAAATAGGAGTTTGTGTGGATTTATCAAGTCCGCACACAAAAATGTGTTTCAAAATAAACTCAACTTCATCCATAATGTTAAGATCCAAATACCAAGGGCTTTGGTTGGGTCTGTAATAAGGGAAGATTTCTTGAAATCTTTGTTCTAGGCGTCTTGAGATTGTCAAAGAATGAGCTGGTGAATTTGTTATGTTGAGCATTTGACAGAGTTTATCCCAACCCCTAAGGAACTCATGTTCTACGGAGCTAAAATGTACAGGCACTAATGGGATGTGATTAAGGCCTTTAGAGACAAAGGATTGAAGTAGCTTGTTTCAAATAAAATCTGGGTTTGTGGTCAATACATGCTTACCATGTGGACCAAAATCCCGCAAAAAATCTTGGAAACGTTTTTGTGTATCACATATGCATGTATCTTCTATGTCAAAAGGTTCAGCAAAGGTCAAGTAAGGCTTATAAAGGTAATGTCCTAAATTACATGTAAATTTCCAACTAAAACTGATACGAAAATGTTTAAGGTTGTTATTGAAACCAATGTCTTTAAGAAGATTATCAAAGAAAGTTTGAGGGTGTACAAAATCCATAAACTTATTACAGAAAGATAAATGAATGAATCTGCCAAAGCTTTTATGAGTTGTTTCAAAAGAAAGTAGCCCATTAGTTCGAATTGATAAGTGTCTTACCTTTTCTTCTGTGTTGTATTCCAACATCTTTGGGGTTTCCCCAAAATCTTCTGATCCACGAAACTGACGAGGTTTCTTCGAAGAAGATGACATACTCCCTGGAGTATTGCCAATCCGTTTCAACTGTTCTTTGTTCTTTGACGGTTTTAAGATAGTGTCGATAGTATGTCCAAGAGGATGATGTTGTATGCGCAGAAGCAATGGGGTACCAGGTGAATATAACACTAGGCCTTTTGCTGCTTCAAAAAGGTGCTCTTGAAGGGCATAGAATACAATCACAGCATGCCGTAGTTCAATAGGAAATGATGCCACCCAAGCAATGTATGCATAGACTTGTGCCGGTCCTGATGAAAAAGGGAAAAACTTTGGGAGGTTTTGGAAAACAAACCACAAGAGATGATCAAACCAAATGATTGTTGATGGGCAAGTTGACGAAGGATCCCTTCTGCAAGTACATTTAACAAAGGGCCTATAGGTGTTCCAACAATTTTTCAAGAATTTTCTAATGTCATTTTCTCTGTCATTGAGAGATAGGCCTTTAGTCCTAGCAACCAGTGCTGTATTGGAGCACTTCTTGCTTTCGACGTCGGATAGCTTAATTTGTTTTAGGGAAAAAGGTAAATCTTGGGACAAAAGGTGTTTAGATTGTAAAGCAGATGTTTTGCATTGCTCTATGACTTCGAGAGACAGACTACAAAAGAGAGCTAGGGAATCAATAGTAAAAGGTGCACATTGATTGAGAATCTCAAAGTCCCAAAGTCTGTTCTCTAATCTAATGGCATCCAATTCTATTTGGCGAGGAGGGAGGAGAGGGATCACTTCTGAGAATCTTTTGGGCATAGATTTTTCAATTTTAAGAGAATTAGGATCTCCTAAAAACCCAAAGGCTTCCTTTTCATCTGGTTCAAGGAGGTCAAGGTCAAGCAGGGGGTTAATAACATTATCTGTTTGCTTGATTTCAAAGGGGAGAATGGGTAGGTTATTGATAAAGTAAAGTTTATTCACAATGGAGGGTAAAGAAGTAAAGTAAAAGTCTAAATCAGCTGAGTCTTGATCATCTATAAACTTGAGGGAGGCTAGGAAGGACTCTAAGGTTTGTGAGAGAAGCGCAGGGTCTTTTCTTGCCAAGGCTAGTAGCTTAAGCCAGTCATTGACAGAGGCTATCGTTAAAGCTGAGAGTTTGAGGTTTCTGATGGCGTCTTTTTCATGATCCAAGAGTCTTTTATGAAAGTCGATACCTTTGAAACAAGATAGAAGACATTGTGTGCCAATCGGTGGCACGGGGATATTCTTTTCAGAAGCATAACCTAAGCGAGTGAGGGAGGCAATCCAGTTGCTCTGCAATAAAACAGTAGAATTGAAATAGCAAAACAAGGATACAAAAATATTCAACAGCCTGTCAATAATTAATATATGGTGATTGTCCGACCAAGGACAATCCGAGAAACAATGTGTGTGTTTATGTTTAATATCCCTTCAATACAGAACCATATATAAATTATTGACATGGACAGTACCAAAAAAGGTTCCAAGAGAAAAATGGACAAAATTAAGAAATAACTTGTT
>NC_140956.1:30468169-30580669 GCF_014529385.1 Adiantum capillus-veneris | reverse complement strand
AACATGCAGGGCTTGATGCTTGCCCGGAGTGTGGAGAATCAAGGTACAAAGAGGGAATGCAAGGAACCACAATACCTCACAAGGTTCTTCGTCATTTCCCCCTCATTCCCCGCATCAAGCACATGTTCAGCACCAAAGGAACAAGCGAGCTTCTTACATGGCATATGACAAATCACTCCACCGATGGGGTTATGAGAGTGCCGGCTGACTCGCCGGCATGGCAACACATTGAGCAGACATGGCCGGAGTTTAGAGAAGAGCCTCGTCACTTGAGGCTTGGTCTGGCTAGTGATGGGGTAAACCCATTTGGGCATCGGTCTACCTCATGGAGTACTTGGCCAGTGGTTGTTGTGAACTACAAGATTCCACCATGGGAGTCAACCAAGAAGGGAAACATTTTGCTCTCTCTTCTAGACCCAAGAAAACACAAGGTGAAGAACATGGATGTATATTTAGCACCTTTTATTGAGGAGCTTCAAGAGCTATGGAACAGCATAGATGTTTTTGACGTATCAAGACCACTTCGTGATCGGCGCACAATGATCAAGCGCATTCTCATGTGGACCATGCATGATTACCCCGGGTTTGGAGAGATTTTTGGTAAGCTTATACTTTGTGACGCTCTTTAATGTCTTTGAATTGGTCACTTATATGCGGTTATGTCTTTTGTTTTTGTAGGACTATCGACATCTGGACATAGTGCATACCCAACTTGTGGACCCTCACTTGTGACAGAGAGACCCGCTCTACTTGGTAAGGTGATCTACCCCAATAACCATCGCTTCTTGCCACCCACACATCGATCTTATGCTCCACCGTGCAATGGGATGGAGCCACTCCATTGGACCATGGCCGATTGGGCAAGACATTGGAACGAGCATCACAACACATTGCCTCCTCCCAATGATCCACCTAGGGGTATGTCTAGGTACTCTATTTTCTTATCACTACCCTATTGGGCTTCATTGAAAATCCAACACCTATTGGATCCAATGCATGTGTTCAAAAATGTTGGGCAAGCTATATGGGATCACATAGTAGGCAAGAAAGATTCATTGGGGGCTAGGGAGGACATGAGGGCCATAAGGAGGCTCCCTCCTTCGGCCACACCTTGCATGGGGCCTCGGGGGAAGATGGTTCTTCCAAAGTCACCTTGGATTCTATCAAGGGTGGATCAAGAGCAGATGAAACAAATCATTGCATCCATCCGTACTCCAACAGGTTATATGCGTTCGCTCAAGGGTGCCTTCACTAAAACTAAGAAAGGAGGATCCGCACAACTGTATGGGCTCAAATCCCATGATTGGCACAAGATTCTTCAGGTAATGTGTGTGTGTGTATGTGTGTGTATATGTGAGTGTGTGTGTATGTGGTTTAGGGTTCTGGATACTAATAAGTCTTTTTTTTTGTGCAATATTTTGTGCTTCCAATTAGCATTAGTGGATTTGCGGACACGAAGGTAAAGGCTGCAATATTCAAGGTGGGAGAAGTTGTCAGGTATAGCACATTTGATCCTCCCTCCTAAACTTTACTTTGAAGACTAACTTTACTATGAAGATTATGAAGGGTTTTTTGGTTACAGGTTTGTGAGTTCCAAAGAAATCGAAGTTTCAGCCATTCCAGCAGCTCGACTTCTAGCGATTGAAGCAACTTGTGCTATTGAGGATGCATTCCCACGTTCTATCCTTGTTAGCCAAGTTCACCTATTGCTCCATCTTGTTGAGGAGATAGCCATTTGTGGTGTGGTTCACTCCAGGTGGATGTTCTTTCTTGAGAGGTTCCTAAAGACCTTGAAAGACTTTGTAAGGCTACGATCACAACCAGAGGTATTCATCGATCTTAAGCCTTAAAGCTTATCAGGATTGGATTGTATTCACAACGCTTTTTATTGTTTACTTTAATCACTAATGGTTTCATGTGTTCAGGCAAACATGGCAGAGGGTTGGATTGTACAAGAGGCTTTTGTGTATGTCTCTTAATATCTTTTCACAATAGACCCATCATTGCCTCCGGAGGAAGAGGATCCAAAAAAACACGCAAACATTCCAAGTGGGAAAGGTTCTCTCTTGATTTTGGATAGGGAATTTCAAACCATAGTCAACAACCATTGTCTACTCAATGCTCCCATCATGGGCAAATGGGTGGATATGTATGTGGAGATGCGTACAACGAGAGAAAGGGAGAGGGAAGCATGGAAGAGGTCGCATGGCGGTAGGCGAGCACCTCCCTTTCCTAAAGAGCTTGCCAAATACCCTGATCTAATTCCAGTTGGGTGGATACACAATGCCATGACCAAGGCCAAGGCACAACGAGAACAAATAAGCCCTAAAGAATGGGAGTACACGCGAGGATGTCTACCAAGGGTAATATACTCAATGTGTTTAGTGTGTGTGTGTGTGTGTGTGAGTGTGTGTGTATGTGTATGTGTGTCATCTCTCTCTCTCTCTCTCTCTCTCTCTCTCTCTCTCTCTCTCTCTCTCTCTCTCTCTCTCTCATCTATCTTGATTGGTTTTTGCAGGCCTTCACATTCAACTCTATGTGGTCCGAAGGACGTCATTTTCGAACCCGCAAGATAGATGAGTGTCGAGCCACTCACGATAGTGGAGTTATGGGCAACTTTGAAACGACAACACAAGAGATGAGGGAATGTGGAACAATAGAGAGGATAATCAAAGTGGATTTCAGAACATTTCACAAATATCTCTTTGACTGCCGATGGTTTGCGGGTGAGGTTAAGAGACATGAGAATGGGCTCTATATGGTAGACTCCGGGAAATTTCATCGCGGGAAGACCGACAACTTGGTTCAACCTAGTAGTTGTGAGCAGGTAAAGTCCATGTGCAACTCACTAAAACATTATATGATACATATAAAACTACATTCATATTGTTGTTTGCTCTATGACCTACAGGTGTTTTATGTGCCTTGTATGTATCGAAGACGACTTTGGTATGTTATTCCAGTCACACCACGGAGCAGATCTATCTTTGCAAATATGAACATAGAGACTTTGGCAGATCCCACCATACCATCTCAAGAAGACGCCAATGATGATGATGCAGTTGAGGTCGAGGAGAACCAACCATTCCCAATAACCAACCATAGTGAGGAGGAGGACGAGGACGGAGAGGATGATGATGATTCAATAGGAGAGGCTATAGAGGATGAATCAATAGATTTATATATTGATTTAGCTACCATGGGGTTGGACATGGATATAAGCACTTATAGAGATCTCTTGGAGGATGAAAATTAATAAATATCTTTTGGATTTTGTCTTCTTTCTCTACTTATGCTGTACAAAAGGGCTATTTGTTTATGAACGCAAGACAATACAATTTTGATCATCGTTCGCTTGCCATTTCCATATGAATGCATAGTTGACATAAGATTTTGAGGTGGAAAGAAAATATTTTTTGATATAGAATCTCATGGAGTACAAATGAGTAGAGTAGGAGAATCATACCAATAGATGAGGCAAGCAAAGAGAAGAGAGGTACTAAAAATCCCAATGAGAATGGAATTTCTTACACTCCATGCAAAAAGGGGGTGACAATACAATTTTGATCATCGTTCGCTTGCTATTTCCATATGAATGCATAGTTGACATAAGATTTTGAGGTGGAAACAAAATATTTTTTGATATAGAATCTCATGGAGTACAAATGAGTAGAGTAGGAGAATCATACCAATAGATGAGGCAAGCAAAGAGATGAGAGGTACTAAAAATCCCAATGAGAATGGGATTTCTTACACTCCATGCAAAAAGGGGTTACCAATTTCTGAAAAGTAACAAAATAGAAGAGGATTTATAGAAAGGGAAAAGTGGGAGAGGAATGGGCCGCGTGGATACTTTTTCTATTGTGGTAATATGGGCGGCTATATATGCGGTAATACGTGCGGTAATAATCGTGAAAAAATTGGAAAACGCGCCTGCGGGTCTGCAGCATACAATCTCTCTTTTTCTTGAAGCTCTCTCTCTCCTCTTATGCGGTAATGTTGTGCGGCAACAGCAGCATTCTCCCATAGTGATGGTCAACATTAGAATGCCTCTGATTAAAGCAGTCCATCGACCTGTGTGTCGGCTCATATCCACCACTTCTATGCCAATCCACAATTGTTGTAGCTCTCCCAATAGTGGACGAAGATACACATCCATATTCTTCACTTTATATCGCCCCGGCACAATCAAGCTTAGCTATAGGTGCCCCTTATTCGTAGTCAACCACGGGGGAATGTTGTAGTTGACGATGACAACGGGCCATACACTATAAGATGTTGATCTTTGACCAAATGGATTTACGCCATCCGCCCCAGATCAGAACACTTGGATCGTGTTAGAACAACCTTCCCCTCGCGCCGCAAGATCTACTAAGAGAACATACAAGTCTGATGAAGAGTCTGCTGAGAGCTCGCAAGAACGGCATAGTAGTGAAAGCCCAGATAATGAGGAAAAAAGAGTCCGAAGGAAGAAATAAAAGAAAAGCCATGGCAGCACATCAGGAGGAGCCGCAACAAAAACAGTATTTTAGGATGAGATACTAAATGAGGTAGCTGGTCATGAGAAGTACACTGTGTGTGATGGCTACTCAAGTTACTTTCAAATAGGTATGGCATTGGAGGATCACTTGAAAACAATGTTAATCACTCCTTGGGGTTATTATGCTTTTAGAGTCATGCCAGCTGGCCTGACAAATGCTCCTGCAACTTTCCAACGGTTGATGAACATGGTGTTTTAAGCATTCTTTGGAAAGTCAATTAGGGTGCTCATTGATGATTTCTGCATTTATAGCTCAAAATCATTGCATCTGCAAAGGATAGAAGAAGGATTGAAGAAGATCTTTGAGATGGGAGGTCAACTCAATCCCGGCAAATGTCACATAGGTGAGGATGAAGTGATCTTGCTTGGTCACAAGGTTTTCTATAAAGGCATTGAGGTGGATCCTTCAAAAGCAAAGGCTCTTATTGAGCTACCATCACCTAAGAATATCAAGGAGGTCATCTCATTCATTCAAAAAGTGAAGTATATGTCTCGTTTCATTCACTTAGCCTCAGAATTACTTCACCCCTTGCAAAAATTGACACAAAAAGTTGAGTTTGTTTGATGTGATGAGCTTGAAGAATATTTGTGTAACATTAAATTCATTCTGTGAGAACTACCAACACTCATGCCTCCTTGTGGAAAGTAAACATTCTTTGTTAGCTCTAGTGTTGGGAAGGAAACCATTGGTGCAATTCTATTACAACAAGATCCCTATAGTACATATACTTTGCTAGTAGGGTCCTGAATGCTTTGGAGAGAGGCTAGATGGAAGCAAAAGTCATGATGCTTTCTCTCTTGTTTGCGGTGAGGAAGTTTAGATTCTACTTGCTTCCAAACCTTTTGTAATTCTCACTATAGAAAATTTGCTTCCTTGGGTGTCATTTCAAATAAATATAAGTACTAGGATCTCCAAGTGGATTATGGAGTTGCAAGAGTTCCAATACTCTTTCAAGGTAGAAGATGGTGTGAGGGCACAATTGGCAGGGATTCTCACTTATAAAAGGAGATTAAGGTGCCTAAATTACAGACGCTACCATTGCTACCACCTAAAAGTATCCCGCATGCATTTACCTTGTTCTTTGATGGAGCTTTTTGAGATGAGCCACAGGAAAAGCAAGGGGAGGGCTAGTGTTGCTTAACCCAAGTGGAGAGGTGGTCATGAAAGAGAAGGTTAATCTACCAGGTTCAACTAGAAACAATGAAGCAGAATATGACACACTACTTCATGGTCTAAAGATGTGCATTTGCCAATGTATACAATGGCTGATGATAAAGGGGGATGCACTTCTCATTGTGAAGCAGATTTTAGACATTTGGACATGCAAGAATGAAAGCGTAAGGATAAAAGTTTATGCCATCCGTAGGTTGTTTAATCAATTTAAAGAGGTGCATTGTTCATATTCCTAGGTAACAAAATGAAGATGCTGATTTGCTTGCACAAAAAGAAGTTGCATGTGTTAAGAAAGAAGTGCATGTTAACAAAGAAGTGCATGTTATGATGATGGCAACAGTGGTAAAGCAGCCAAGGTACCGAGGGATGGAGCCCTTGGTGTCCATTGTGAGCTACATTCTGCAAGGGGAATTTCCACAAGACTTCACAAAAGCTCAGAAGAGGAGACTAATGACGAAGGAAAGTTCATATCTCTTCCTAGAAGTCTCCCTTTATCAAAGAGGGAAGGATCAAGTGTGCAGAAGAGTACCAACTATTGAGGAAATTCCAGACATTTTGAAAGGTTTACATGAAGAAGAATGTGGTGGTCATTTTGCCCAAGAGTTAATTGTTAAAAAGATTTTGCTTGCGGTGTATGTTTGGCCAAGCCTGCATGTGGATGTCCATCATTGGTGTAAAAGCTGTCACAATTGTCACGTAAATGAAAATAGAAGATTGGTACATGGTCCAAGGCAAATCCTGCTTGCAAATGGACCCTTTGAAAAGTGGGGCATTGATGCTATGGGGTCCTTTGTCTATAACAAAAATTAGTAAACTCTACATTCCAGTGGTTGTTGATTACATGACTAGGTGGGTAGAGGCTCAAAGTGTGGCAAGGGTAAATGGAAAAACAATGAGCAGATTTGTCTACACTAATATTTGTTGCAAATTTGGCACACCTTTGGAGATTTTTTCTGATAATGGTCTAGGGTTCAGGAAGGGTTTACTCACAAAATTTTGTGAAGAGCTTCACATTCTACATTGTCATAGCACACCCTACTACCCACAATCAAATGGTTTGGTGGAAAAGGCTAATGGTGTTATTGGAGGCATCATTAAAAAGATGGTGCAAAACAAGACAAAGTTGTGGGACAACTTCTTGGATGGTGGCTTGTGGGCGTATCGAACCACATATAGAGAAGTCACAGACTTCACACCATTTCACTTGATCTATGGTCAAGAGGCCTTGTAGCCTATCGAACTCAACATTCAAACTATGCAGCTTCACGACAAAGGGGCACAAGATGACCAAGAAACATGGACATATCGACTTCTTGCCTTAGTTGAACTTGAATGGAAAAGAGAAGCAGCTTACGAGTGTTAAGAAAGCATTTTATGCAAAGAGGCTTCATTCTTGAGTATTCATTTTTTAAGATCCATTCTTGAGAGCTCTCTCTCTTTTGAGTGTTCACTCTATGGATGGCCTAGCCTTGAGCTTAATGCCCATGCTTAGAAGGCTAGTGCTAATCCATTGTAATCAGAGAACAATTTCTTAATTTAATCTCTACTTTCTTCATTAGTATTAATTCTTCTGTATTCCATATGTCATGAAGTAGTTTCACCTTCTCATTATTCTAGATTTGAGTGCGTGTGATAACTTCTTGCTTTTTGACCACTCCTATCCTTCTATGAGCACTCGATTTGTGATATTTAACATCTCTAATTAGGTTGATTAAGTTGGTTCTTAATCTTGTGATTAATGTATGTGCCCTATTATTTGTTTGTGTGTGGATGGGTTTAATGAAACTCTAGCACCATTGACCTTGTGTGTGTAGCTTTTGATGAAGTACCTTGATTGGCATGTGGTGGTTGGAGAGGCCAACACCAATGCAATTAATGTATGCTTTTCAAGAGTGTGCTTTGAGATTCTAGTCTATGGCAAGTCAAACTTTGGTGGGCCTAATGTGTGTAGATGATGCTTGATTGACGATTATAGTGTGATTAGAGTTAGTGATTCATGGCTAATCTCTATTGCATTGGAAGAGCGTTCTCTTGAATCCTCTCATTCAATACATCCAATGATGCTCTTGCTTCCATGCCCTAGCCTGGTTTCCGATTCTAAGATTGATAATTTTGTCGGTCTTGGGTTGATTAGGTTATGCTACAATTGCCCCCAACACTCACTCACACGCGTGCACGCGTGCACACACACACACATTCTTCCATGTTGGTAGCGGCCTCTCCACGATCCCAAAAGGCGATTCACACAATCAAATGAAGAGGAAAGCTATGCAAGCAAAGAAGAAGCTCGATAAGAAGGTCAAGGAGAAGGGTATCAAGGAAGGTGGCCTAGTGTTAAGGTATGACAATTGACTTGACAATAGGTTTGATGCCAAATTCAACCAAAGATGGCAAAGTCCGTATGTGGTCAAAAAATCAATTAATTTGAGTTACTATCAACTCATGGGTTTAGATAGCAAGGAGCATCTTAAGAAGGTGAATGGGTACCGACTAAAGCCCTATTTGAGTCGCACTCTACCAAAGGATCTGCAAGAGAATCATCAAGAAGCTATATCATCATGTAAGTCTTGTAGCTTGGTTTGTGTCACACAACGTGAAGAAGAGCTACAAAGTAAAGATTTGTTTGAGGCACCAAACACAAAACCACTCTCATTGCAAAATATACCTTTTGATGGTACATGAATGTATCATTATCCAAGGAGAGGGCTAATGATAGCCATTTTTTGGCTCTCCCTAATTGCCATAGTGAGCTATGTCACCCTATCAAAATCACTCAAACACTGTGGTTATCTTCACCCTTTCACTGTACATAGGCGTGTGTGAGACTTTTCCCATATCTCCTTAAACCCCCAACTAGCTAGTCATTGGGATGGTTGAGCCACAAAAACAAAAAAACAAAAACAAAATTATATTATGACCTTTTTGTGTGTAAATAATTTATTTTATATAGGGCCTAAATATAGGGATTTTTTAAATCAATTTATGGTATTTTTGTAAATATTTATACCTAGGTGTGTGTTTTATTATACCTATGTATGCCTTCTTTGACCTCTTGCACCATAAGTTTATTTTTATTCCCAATATGTACATCATCTAATCTCATAAATATTTTTTGCTTTTATACATGTGGGATGGTTTTCTAACCTCACTCCTATCTTATTGCAGACACAGCGAGGAACCATGAACATAATTGTCAATCCATGGGACGAAGCTGACTTGACTAGTGCATAGAGGCTACAAGAGGGTGTCAATCTCTTGGAAAACAATAAACAACTTGCATCTAGCACAAGCTACACTCAAATGACCTAAGTCATCAAAAGCTAATCGCTAATCAATAAATAAATCATAATCGTTCGGCATCAAACAACATCCGAATGTTACAAAACTTCTAGGACATGTATATAAGACCTAAGCACACATGCTTATGGTATCAAATCTCACTTTTGATGAAGTACAAAATCCACAATTATTAACAGCAATGAGTTTTTGACCTAGCCGTTTTTAACCCCGAATGCATCTAAATGCTTAGCAATGATGCCCCAATACCCCACCTATGCTTATTTTGTGATTTCCTAGCTTAAATTATTACTTATGATGAAATTAGACCGTGGTCGGTGACACCAAAAGCTACAAATTACCATGATATTTTTACGTCAATGCATAGAGCTCTTACCTGTGGTTGCAACGCAATAGACGGCACTGCAATGTGACAACCGGGAAGGGAGTAGGAAGCGTGAGAAGGAGTTAAGTGAGCGCTGCTAGCTCACGTTGTGTATTTATTATCCAAACTTGACACTTACAAAAATTGGCTTTTATACCTTAGGCAAGGTTTCTTTAATTGACTCGTACGTCTACAGGATATGAAGCATCTTGTCGAAACATGTTCACTTTAGATGACAAGAGCTTGTCTGGTTTAAAAACACATGATTGGTACAATTTTGTGAAGGTAAAGTTTTATCAATCTTCGTAAGTATTTATTTTCTTGCATGTTCTGCTGATCATATTAATCATGTATACAGCATGTTCTAACCCCTGTTATTGATGGATGTACTACCCAAGGAGTCTGAGATGTAATATATCACTTTGGATCGCTTGCAAGGTATTTATCGCTCATTAAATTTTAGTATAAAATTTTAGTTGATAAGTTCTTAATTCAAATATAACTTTAATATCTTCTTTTTTTATTGATAGATGGATTACATCTAAAGAAATTGACAAAGGGTTAATTCCACAAAAGAAGCATGAATGTATAGAGCTTCTTTGTTTAATGGAGAAGGAACTTCCAACTTCCTTTTCTGATATCCAGGTTCATCTTCTAATCCATCTAGTGGACAAGATAGAGCTTGTTGGTGTTGTTTCTACTCGATGGATTTTTTGGGCCGAGAGATTTATGGGAGTATTGAAAGGTTATGTACGTCAAAAAGCAGGACCAAAGGGTTCTATGGCGGAAGGATGGATGCTTGAAGAATGCATGTATTACATTTGTGAATATCTTGAGCGTACCGATTTTGAAGCTCCACGTGTATGGACAAACGAGTCTTCTTCTACCATGTCAGACGAGGTATTGTTTGGTAAGGGAGTCCCTTTTCGACTTAAGATCCAAGATAATTCGTATATTTCTACTTTCATTGTGTCTATAATAGCAAACACATGCAACAATTTGTTGATGAGTACGAGGAGGAACTTGCAAACCAACATTGGCATACGTAAAAACAGGAGACCTAGACATCAAACCAAGGTAAATAACTTTGAAGACGTACCTTCTTTCATGGATTGGTTATACACCTGTATGCAACGGGCGGATAGAGATCATGAGACAATCTCAAAGGAACAGAGAGAGTTTATGATCGGATGTGAAGAAAGGTAACTTTTGGGTTTTGAAAACTTTAAACCAAACAAGCAATATTTCTTTTTTTCTTATATCATTTATATATTAATTTACGCTCAAATGTATACCAACATGTGGGCTTATGGTCAACATCTTCGGATAAAAGCTATTGACGACTTATGTTTAACTCAAGATTCTTCCGTTGTTGCCTCTTTCAAGCAATTATCACGTGCAGATTCAAGAGACACAAATCTTGTCGATAATGAACTTGGTTATGTGGGACCATAGTGCACTTATGAAATATCGTATCGGATCTTCAAACAGGTGAATGAAATCCCTCTTTATACAACAATAACATGTAGATTTCTTGAAGTTATACATAGTTCTAAAGTTTTGATTCGTGCATTTTGACGGGTGATTCTGAAGGTGGTTTGGTTTTGTGCCGAGTATAAAGGCAATAGTGCACAATGAGAAGAGAACCGTCCAAATTTTGGTCCATCGACTCCTCAAAGTTAATGCGTGCAACAAGAGAGCCTTACATTCTGCCAACTCATGTTGAGCAAGCGTTCTTTTACAAGAACCCAGATTCTCATCCATGGTGGCAAGTTGTGCATGTTCAACCTAGAGGTTGATAGTTGTTTGATAGTGTTGACCCTAAGGAAGAAAATAAGGATGAATTGGTAACATCCTCAAATCTAGACACATCCACGTTAGAGACGTGTAGAATTTCCCTTGTCGATCATGATGACATTGTAGATGATGAGAACAACAACCATCCGTACTCTCGCACTACACACATCAAAGAGGAAGAAATAGTGGATGTCGAGCACATGGAGGAAATGAACGTCAACACAAATTTAATGGCAGAGGAGTTTGAAGAAGTAAACAAAGATAATGAAGATGAGATTTTATTGACGGTTAATCTTAGAGATGACGATGAGGACTATTAGCCGTGCGTGTCAACTCACAAATCAACCTATATTGGGTAAGAATTAATCTCACAGTAGTTCATTTTGTTAAGTCATGATTTTTATTCTTTTGAAATCTTACTAATAAGGGTGGGTGGTGGGAATTCTCGTGGTGATAGCCTCATATGGCTAGTGTCGGGGTTCGATTTACCTCATACTTGTTTTTCTTTCTGTAGCTATGTACAAGGTAATCAAAACACGTCGCTGCCCAGTTTACTATGAGATACGAGGACTTTGCCACTGCCAGTGAAGCATACTACCATTCTCTAACTGGATGCAACATCATGTAGCTCTGCATTTTCTCTTACCTTCAAGGTTCTCTACCTTCACCATACATGAGGGGGGCATCAACACTGGTTGTGATGGTGTTGATGTTTTCCTCAACATGCTTTAGGTATAGTTCTTTGGATGCTAATCTATGCTACTGTCACACTGCAATATATGGTCGTTGTGTACAAGAGTCAGCTCTTATTATATATAGTCAAACCCTCATGCTAAAAGGGCAAAGCTATCTTCATAGTGCTCATATATAGTAACAAGCTCTCTGCAGGTCAAAGAGTTCCTTTCTTCTTTTAACCCTCTGTGGCATTTTTTGTAAGCCAGAAGGGATTACATTGGATATTAAGAAAGTCCTTACAAATTTTTTGTTTTTCTACACAGATGATTTCAAATTCTGTGAGAATAAGATCAAGGCAAAGAGTAATATCTTTGGTGATATCTGTGAAGATACAATTGGAGGCATCAGATATCCACCTGAATTTATGTTTGTGGATTTTATAGGTTGGAAATAGTATTGGTAACTTTGCGTTACTGATAGTGTAGCCTAGCTGTTCTAGATGTTTAGAGATTTTGTTGGAGATATCTTGTGGTGTTTTATTGGTAAGATAGAATTCTTTTCCTGCAACCCACTCCCGTGAAGCTTTCCAAGCAAGTTGTTTACACATAATAGTAGGGTAGTTGGAGCTTTTGTCAAGCCCTACTACAAACCAATTCTCTGAGATATGTTGAAAGTCGATGGCTAACTGAGGTGTAAGCCAAGAATTATCAAAAGAAAGCCATTTTCTAGGAAGTAGAGAGATTTTTTTAAGGAAGCATTCCTTAACTAACTCTTTTAAGTCCGGTAGGACTGTCATCTCCTGTCGGAGAGTACTGACAAGGTCAGTGAGGCAGCTAAGTAAAGCTGCTAAGGCAAGGTAGGGGTTTTTTGGATAGTTTGGAATGTGATTGAGTCCTTTGGCAAGGAGCTTTCGAACTGTATTATTGTTGATAATGTTGAGGTCTTGAGTACAGACATGGTAGCCACATTCTTTAAAATTCCTACAGAATGTGAAAAAATGATTGCAAGTACAGTGAGGGATTGTTTTTTGTTTAAGAAAATCATTGTTAAGAACTAATCCGTTTAAAGGATGGTGATATCTCCATCCAATGAGAATGTTGTCAAGTAGTTTATGGTTACCAAAAAATATGTCAAAACACTCACAAAAGAGACTTTTAGGTGGCATCCAATCAAGGAGAATGTTGTGATAGAGACAATGCACATAGGTAGCACCAAAATTCGAATCCACTTTGCTGAGAACTCTTCTTCCACATGAATTTGTAGATACCTACAATATATTTTAAGGGTTAGATTACAAGGAAGTTTCTGATAGCCGGGAATCTGCCTCTCCCTCTAGTAATGCTACGAGATTTTCCTCGATTAGATGAGGAGCTAGGTGTAAAAAAGGAGGTAAAAGAGTTGGGAGTAGCTAAAGAGTTAGTTCTTTTAAAAGCAGGGGAATCATCTTCTTCAATACAAGGTTTTAGCATATTAGTGATGAATTTGACTCCTTTGTAATTTGCATATGTGGTGAGGTACAGACCGGGTTCCTCAGCTTTTAGTTCTTTCAAAATATCATGCATCAGTCCTCGGAAGATGTTAAAGGCAATTTGAGCAATCACAATCTGCTTGGCCTGCCCACCTAGCCAAGAGCAGATGAGGGATAGATGAAAGTCAACAGGTTTCTCTGGGAATAGGAGTTCCAAATGGTTGAGGATAAACTATATAGCATGGTCAAACCACATAATGCTTGATTCACAGAAGGCTTTGGGGTCCAGAAATATGTAAGCACATTTTACATAGGGACGGAAGATGTTCCAGATAGACTCTGTGTAGAAGTCCGGATTACTTTTAGCAAACTCCATGCTACCCTTAGTGCGTATGTACAATCCAGTGTTCGATGGACATTTAGAGTGATCGATCGGGTGTAGGTTAAAAGGGGCTTTAATTAGTTCACCCTTGTCCAAAAAATGTCCTCCTTTTAGAATTTTCAGTTTGCAGTCCTCCACCATTGATGCAGGGAGGTTGGCCAAGTAAACCCAAGTTTCGTTGAGAATTGGAGCCAAGAAAGCTTTGTTTGGTAGAACCCAGAGTTGATGGTCTACACCGAGAGATTCAATTTCTATTTGTCTTAATGGTAAGACAGGAAAGACTTTTGAGATTTTAGGGACCATCTCAAGGAGATTGACATCATTGAGAGAGCAGAGGTTAGATTGAAACTCTTTTACTGCCTCTAGAGCGGCACTATCCCGACAGAAGATGCCACCTGTTGAAGGGATGGCGGGGGTATTAGGGGTGCAAACAAATGATGGGTTAAGTCCACAGAGTTTTCTAAGGAAATTTGTCATCTCAGCACCAGATGAGGAGAATAGGGCAAGCTCTTGCTAATATTGTGAAGCAAGGACAGGAAATTGGGCAATGTACTGGGATAGCAGATTAACCCCTTCTATGGGGTCTTTGTCTAAAGAAGCTAGAATTTTTACCCAATCATTAAAAGATAACATATGTAAGACTGAAAGCTTTTTGTCAGAAATTAGGGCAGAGTCATAAATAAGTTGTTATGCATCCAAACTGCTAATACATTTGAGGACCAGAGAAGAGGCCACAGAGAGGGGCTCCGAGGTGAGTTCCAAACCTTGAGAAAGGGCAAGAGTTTGCAAAAAACGTTGAGGTCAGGTAAATCATTTCTTGCCATAGTATGTGATACATGTTTTGGCTTTCCTAGGAAGGAAAGGTCTAGATCTAGCAGCTATGGAGTCTTTTGGTGCATGGTCTTTTATGAAGAGCTTGATCTGGTCAAGGATCTTTGCATGATTTTTAGGGTTGTGATTTGTACTCATGCGAGCTGTCAGTCTATACTGTGAGAAGTCCTGAAACACAGTTGATATAAAGATTAGAAAAGTGTTTTCGAGGTAAAGTCTTTTTTGGTCCTACAAACCTTAAACCGGCTGAGTCAGAGACTATGGTAGCCGTGAGCAGGGGACCAGAAGAGAGTCTAACAAAGGGGCCATCTAACACTAGCCTACCAAAAAAGGATTTAACGACTGTGGATCCCAATATAGAACTCTATTCTACCAAGAATATCCTAGGCCAGCATCCCGGTATCCCCAGAGGGGAGACCACCCTATGTATAGGATGTGTGTGTAGCTGTATTAAATCTTACTTAATAAGACATATTTGAACTTTTACATTCAAAAGACAACTGGCCAAGGATCAATGAACTGATTTGTACGAAAATAACTCAGTATCAAAATTATCTAAGTACAATGATTGTAAGAAAGAGATCCTCTTTCAGTGTGGTTGGTAGTAAAAAATCTTCCCCGTTTTTCAATGGATATTTCATAACAGAAATGTTGCTTGCCAAAGAAAAGAAACCCTCCAAGATAAGATAGAGTCCTTACCTGCATCCATCCAAACAAGACAACAATTCAGTTAGCCTTGGATGTGTTTTACAGGTATTAATGGACTATATCAGTTGTTATCCATGTCCATCTTTACAGAATTTAATTACTTTAGACAAGCTAGGTTATTTAGATTTTTAAAGAATAGTGAGGTTTACTTGTTTAAGCCATAGCTTGGTAGCTATGCTTGAGCCCATAGTAACAGCCATATACTTAATAGTCAATAGAGTTTTGTAAAACTCCATTTTTACCAAGTGAGACCACATTCCTCGAGCCATATCTCGGTATTTATGCCAAGTTTTGAGAGTACCAACCATATACTTACCTTCAACTTTCCAAGATTTCTCCATAGCTCGGTAGCTATGCTTTAAATTAACAGTAGCAACCATTCACTTACCAAAAAAGAGAGTATAAAAAACCTATTCAAGTGGAGCTTTATGTTTATGAGAAAGAGGCCAATTTTTTACTCAATGCTGAGAGTAATCTCCACATACTTACCTTCAAAAACTTCGAGTTTCTCATTAAGCCCTTAGTATTCCATTCAGTTCGACAGTGTTCAGCCCTATTTTAGCCAAGATATTTTCAAGTGCAGAGTCATTTTTCAGTTCCTTTCCACATGCCAAGCTAAAAAAACCATATACTTCCCTTCATAAAGAGCAGAATAACCAAAGATTGGCAGTTCCCCTAAAAAAACCCAGGGTTATGCCAAGCAAGAGGTCATCCTTCCTCATATTGTGAATCCGTACATGGTACCCCATGTTTTGAATGATACAAAGCTAAGATTAGCTTTTTTTTTAAAAACCAGTTTTAACGTCGAAAGACTAGTTAAGCCACTAGCTTGAGATAACTTGCAACGGCTTGAGAAAGACCTTAAAAAACCAGTTTTTTTAAACCAGCGACATAACCAGTCAACATGCTAGTTTTTTTTCCGGCCAGAGTCAGAGCCTAGTGACCATTAGGTCCACACTCAAATGCTGCCCCTATTTACATATTTGGGAAAAAAAACCAGTTTTTCCGTCAGTGAAACAGATGCTTAAGAACGGCCATGAAGCCAAGCCAACCAACATACTCCCAACCATATACACCTGTACATGCAAACACACTGCCCATACCTAATAATTTTATGCAGAGATGAAGTCTTTCCTTGGTTGTTTTTAAGAGCCATTTCATCACATTGTGGCAAGCCTCGGCTTCTATGAAGAAGTTTTTCTTTCAATCAAAAAAAAAACCCGAAAACAGACAGCACCTCCCTTCATTTCTTATGCACAAGTGATTCCAAGGTCATCAATAATACCTAGGCCTAGCAGAAAAAACAAGTAGATAGGAGCTTGGTTATGAAAAACTATATGCAGTAACGAGCTAAAACTGCCCAAGGTTCCTTTTTAGATAAAGCAGCAGAACAACCACTATCCATCAAAATATGCCTTAGTTAGTACATCCAGTCATTTTCCTTGATCTGCCCAAGAGATGCCAGCCCATCTAAATATTTCCAACCCTAATTGAGGGCACAAGGGTAGGTAGTACTACCCATATGCTACTACAATCTTTCTTTTAGGGAAAAAATCGTTTAGTCAGAGAGAAAGAACCAAAAAAAACCAGTAAAAAAGCCTATTCTGCAGTCATTTAAACGATTGCCAAAGCCTTTGAGAGCTTTATGTAGTATTTAGCAACCATATGCCATGCTAAACTTATCTCTAGAACCACAGTCGGTCAAGGGATATTAACCCTTAGGCTTGATCAGGCCTCATGCTACACAATTTTTTTAAAAAACAACAGTCGGTTTCTGGTGAAAAAAGAAAGTTTAGGTAAACTTATAATACCTGTGGCGACTGAGCAGCAAGCTCCATTGTTTTTGGTATTTCAAGTGGAAATAACACAGAACGGGTTTACCCAATACACACACTGAATCTCAAGCTAAGTGAGGGCTAAGGAGTGCCCTCACCTTAAGAATTTATAGGTTTGGTATGCACGCTTCCTGAGTGTCTGAAGTGAAGAGAGCAGAGCCGCCCCATGCTATGAGAGCCCCTCGTGCGTCAGACGCCATTACTGCCAGGGGAGAGAGAGCACCTTTACACGGTCCGAGGATGGAAGGAGCCGCCTTCCTTCTGTAATGATAGTTTTGAAGATTTTTTTTACGAGCCCCTTGCCCAATACCCAAGTCGGTGGCACAATGTTAGTAATGTAGGCCCTACTTTGCCAATAGGGGGGGAAAGAGGGGGGGGGGGGGGGGGGGGGGGGGGGGTTTGTTGTTTTCTTTTCCAAAAAAAGAAACCCTATTGAGGGGAAGATATATATGACCCCATAATGTTCACCCATAGTGTGTGTGTGTGTGTGTGAGGTCTGCTGGTATGAGCACAGTAACTTTATTGTAGCTCAGATTGGCTAACCTAGATCTCTATCAGGGATGGGGTTGAAGACACCCGACCATCTAACATTGGCAATCCTGCTAAGGAGTTATCTTAGAAGAAATTCAAGATACCAACCATGATGCAAGACCTCACAGAACAGGGGGATCAGATCGAACACCTTGGATGGAAGCCAGTGTAATTAAGTTATAGAAGCTTAAAAGCACAAGACTGTTAACCCCATTTTGGTGTCTCTAATAATGAGGCTCCTGTGCATTATTATCTTTTTGCTATACGTCTTAAACATTGAAGCGGGCATAAATCAGATGTCCATCAAAGATGACTCCAGAGATTTGATTGTGTTGGAACAGTTTGGATATACAAGATCAGGCTGTTTGGAGATTGAAGTTGCAGATGTGAAATGGTCCGCACCATCAGATGCTACTCTTCCAAAGAAATACCTCCAGTTCATGGGTTTCTTTCTGGCTTCCGAGGACGATCGGCTTCAGTTGAATGCAGGGGCACGAGATGCAAAGTTGGATACAATTGATGAAGGTGTTTTGAAGCATTTTTCTAGTGGAGCAAGGTCAGTTCTCAATCCTATGGCTTCTATGTTTGGAGGGATGGTCGAACAAGCGGTGGTAAAGGCTTGCTTCCGAAAATTTCATCTGCCACCGAACCATCAAGCCTCCTCTTCATATCCGACCTGCTCTGTACACTATATGCTTCATTTGTTTCATTTGTCTTTTCGATAGATGGAATACATACACACCATGTACATTTAATTTGTCTCATGAGCCGATTTTGGCCTGACATAGACGTTAAAAATATTTCTTTCTTTCTTTCTTTCTCTCTACTTACTGTGCTGCATCACGCCGATGACTCATGAGTTTGCACATTTGCTTGACCATCCACTTGTGACTCCATCCTATCCCATACTTTGTCTCTAGTGTGTTGATGACATATTTCTTGTCATCCTCATGTTGATCACTACATTGCAAAATAAAGTCGATTAGTAATTCAACTAACAAATTAAAATTTATATTTTTTATGTTAATTAATACTTACTCCCATGATACATGAACCTGCTCTAGATAAGACGAGCAAAGGTCTCCCGTCCAACATTTAAGGGCGATGCCGGCTCTGAGCTGGAGGATAGCCCTGTCAAGCAAGATTTCACATGTGACACCCAAGTTGCCAGTGCAGGTGCACATCGGTGGAGGTGGGGGCATTGACGGGGGAACTGGCAGCTAAGGCGGTGTCTCATGATTCGATCGGCCTGGTGGCATGCTACTCTTCTGATGATGCCTACATGCAATATAAACATACGGTAGTTGAGATGAGAGTTATTAAAAACTACTTGATATTTAATCCATAATCAACATAATAGATATACCTCCGAGACTGACGTCCACTAGCCAGTGAATCGGGTATCACTTGAGTACTAGGAGGTACATTAGGAGTAAGCCGTTGACTCTCGTGATGTGATGTACTTGGGATAGGAGTCCTAAGCTAACAAAGACATCATACCTACTGATTGTTTCCAGCAGATCTTCATGTATTCCTGGAAAGGACTCAACCTCAGCTATATGTTGTTGTTGACAGCATTATAGTTGATGCTCGCACTTCCGCTGCCCACTCTCACATGGTATCAGACGATGAGGTTCTTCTCCTACGCTAGCGATCCCCTACTGATTGTTTCCATCACAAAGAACTCCCTCAACACTGAGATTGCTCCCCCTTGGTGGTTGTGTTTTCTGCAAACAACCATCATTTCCACCTCTCAGGCTGTGTTTTCTATGCTATGGAGCTAGATCAGCCATCGATCTCCCCTTCTCTCTCATCCCCAAAGGGATTGCCCCAAATCAGCCCTAAGATCTTGTTCTTGGCGGCCAACACACAAGCCTTGCCTAATCTGCACCTTGCGTTAACTCTCAGTGTTGGGAGTTCCATCGTTGCATAGCTCCAATGACCAACAAAATTATCAATCTGGAGGGATGAGCTACCCGGCTAGGGCATGGAAACACTCACACGATTAGTGAGCTAATCATGGCAACATGAATGGTTGACTCTACGAGGTGAGCTTCTCGGCCTATGGAGGAGCTAAGCCACAATGATGGACAATCTCCACATCCACTTCTCTTCACCTCTAATCAACCCAATCACACACACTAACGATTGCAAGATGCACACAACACTAATCCTATCATGCAACACACTAATTGCAAGCACACACACATCGATTATCAAGCACCACACTCCAATCAAATCTACATGCACACACAAGCAAAAGAGGACAATCACACACGATTAGAGAGGGATTAACCACTAATTAGTTACGATCTAGCTAATTAAAGCATCATTAGTAATAATAAGAAGCATGAGAGAGACATAGTGACAGAGAATTAAGCATTGATTAGTGTTAATCAAGTCACATGAGCAAGGAGAAGCTCAAGGAATCCATAGCCACACACCTCAAGAGCTCTCACCAAAGAGTGCTCTCAACAAATGAGCTTGAGAATCCTAATTTCTTTTGCACACTGTCTTATATACCTAGGGTAAAAATATGCAATGTCTGGGCGCCCAAAGCCTTTAGGTCTCCACCACTTACTGAATCTACAACCTAGGCACACTAACTGACCTGCTCTTTACAACTTGGAACTCCCATTGAGCCCGTAACACATTAAAACATTACAATGTCTTGATAATTCGGGAATTTACAATACGTGACCATTTTGGGAAAATGTGAAAAATGTGTAACTCCCATCTTTATTGCTTCTTCACTTTGATCTTTGATGTGCATTCGTACGTTTTTGGTCTTTAGCAGCTCCTATTAACTGACGTTGATGACTCTGTTAACACTTAGCCCTTGCGTTAATCGCATATGGGCACTGGTTCAACGAAAGGACGCTTGTTCTAGAGTGAAGGAGGACCCGCAATTGGAGAGGGGAAAAGCAACCCCATCAAGCGGCACAAGGGACCTGCATTTTTAGCCTGGAGGGGGAGATGCTGGGCTTTCTACCTCTGATCTTGCCTTCGACTTTCCGGCTTTGCATCCGGTGCATTGTCGGATGGTATTCTCTTCACACCACACTATTTCCAGCCATAAAACCTTGCTATTTCTCCTCTCTTTTCAGACCTCCGATGGCTGTATTACAAGAGATCAACACTCCATGAAGCCTCTCCTTTGCTCTGACATCTATCGGAGGCGAACGGGCCCATTGAAATCTGCATTACAGTAGCATTTTCAGCCCCTCTGAGTTGCTATTTTGGGTGGACAGCAATACCTTGGCTTGTGTTTTCCACAGAGGCTGATGCTACCTCCTGGCAGGACACCATCCGGTGGTGTTCATTGCGGTCTTCTATTGACTGCTCTAGCACAGGGTGGCTTCGACATCCACCTGAGTAGATATGTATGCTAGATTCAATTGTAGCAGCATGAAGACTATGAAATTTTTGGTGAGCCATCCTGCCATAAAGGTAACCTTCACAAAGCTATCGATCATGGCCAAAGGTGGTGCTATAGGCAAGACGATGTTTGACAATATGTTCCGTAGATGCACGGTGGACGGGCTTTGTTCACGTCCATGTCGACTCTGCACTTATATTCACGTGGGTTTTGCTTCCTGAGTAAGGTCAATTTGATCAGGCTCAACTTCACCTGCACTTGATGTAGGATCATGAGCCGGAGTTAGATCGTTGGTGATCTCGTAGAGGCTGTAGGCTTCAGTGAGATTGTGCAAGGTGTGAACTTGATGCCGACAAAGGTGAGAGTGATGGAAGGGATGGCAAAAGAGTCTTGGAGAAGGGAAAGCAGGAGATGGTGGGAGCCAACAAGTCGGTGTCCGAGAATAAGGGCCTCCTTTTGATCCCACTGGATGTTCTATGTGCCATGCTCACTCAGTTCCAAGTTGTCATTGTCTTCCTGCTCAGGTATATCATGCTCTGCTTGTGCTCTTACTACTACTACGGCACTTCTTTGCTTCACGCGCCCCGGGTGCCACTTGGTGGTTGAATCAAGAATTGGCAGCTTCATGCTCATGCATGCACAGCTTTAATGGCTTACACATACTTGCAAACAAATCAGGACTCGAGGTACATATTTTTAAGCTTAATATCGACTGAGGGTAGCAGTTGGCTGTTCGTGCACAGTATCGAGTTGTTGACAGCATACTTATACACCTACAGCAGCTTGAAGATGAAGCTGTAAAACTCGTACTAGGTATTGAGCGAGCTGTAGTGTTAATATTGTAGAAGTATGATTCACCTAGAAGGCAGTCTCCATTTGCTGTATTAGATGATGATATATGGAGAGTTCTCCAGGGATTATCCTTCTTGGAGACTTTAATGCATGGACGGGCAACCTTCTGATGGTCTTGTATGATGCCACGCCACACGGAGGAGATGATGAGAGAGTTGGATACCATATTTAGCTGGGCATTATGGCTGGGAACATATCTAGAGGTCATGGCCCAGTACTCCCTATATGCACCCTCATGTATCTTACACGGACAGAGATCATCGGACTCATACGTCGGGATCGAATTCAGCTAGATACCATGAGTACATGGATACAGTCAACACTGGAGCTGGGCACAAAGATGACTTTCTATAGAGAACATATCCTCCAACTCACGAAGGACGGCTTTGTGATGAGACTCAAATACATGGATACACACTTATCTCATGGGTGGTGTCGAATGGAAATACTTGGAAAGAGTTTGTGTGTTGACAACAATGTGGGTGAGTTGATGTGTCCCAATAGAAGATCAACAAACAAGCCTGATGGGATTGTTCATCAGTTGAGTCCTTGAGGCATGTAAGTATGAGAGCTGAACCGTCAAGACGCCACCAATTTGTGAATCTAGGTCATTACATCGTTGGACTGAATGCTATTGTCTACAACCATAGCAAGGGTTTGCTGGCATTTGCACATTTTCAAAAGCAGACAGTTTTTCCCTTTCCACATAGTACTCAACAACATGATCTCGTCTGCCTCGACAACCACCATGACCAGACATTGCAAAAAGCCTTGTTAAGCCAAGAGCGTCCTTGCGTCAATCAAGTAGGGCATCTCCGGTAATAAATGAGCTCCAAGAGATGGCATCAGCAAATAGTAGCACGGTATGCAACACATGCAAGTGGCCACATTTGTCATACCCATTAGCAAGCACCATATGCAACACATGGTTGCCACATTTGGCATATGACATGTCAAAGACAACTTTATGCCTCAACCCTTCTCTATGAGCCCAGCTAACAAAGTTATCTCACCCATGTAAAGTTCTTGGAGCAACACCACGTGGCTTAAAGGCACTTAATGCAAAAATCAGCAATACTCGAAAATATGTCTGGCAGTCGATGCATTCCAAGCTGAGTGGTAAAAAGTTCGGCCACATCTGACTGCATATATAGCAGCTGAAGCACAGCAAGGAAGGCATGTCTAGGATCAGCCCTTGACTAGGAATGTGTTGTGCATTTTTGATACACGTAGAGATTGTTCAAGACGGTCTTTTTAGGACAAATACAAATCTTGGCAACGCATTGGTAGACATGTATGCTAAATGTGGTGTTCTTACCAAAACAGAACAGTTGTTTGATGAGCTTCTTGAGAAAGATATCACTGGGTATTGCCATGATGAAAAGTGTCGTAGGTGGTTTGAACAATTAAATTTGGAGGGCTTGTTTCCAAACTCGCCGACATTCCCTTGTGTCCTAAAAGCATGTGGGAGCATTTGAGAAATAGAGAAAGGGAGGGAGAACATATTTCTCTGCATCTACGGAACATATGTTAACGCTGCATCTACGGAACATATGTTAACACTGCATCTACAGAACATTGCTTTTTCAGATTCCATGGCGTGTTGCCATGAGTCTGACTCCAAGAGGGTCGACATTCTTCCACGACACTATAGATGCTTTTTGAAGTACTTGGGGCCATTGAAAGGACTTGTCACGTCATGCAGAAAAGGTGGGTAACTGAGTTGGCAATGATGAGAGTACGTAGAGGGAACATCCAAATGGAGATTACGAAGACTGTGTCAAAAATCAAGTTGTGGCTGTAAAAGAAAATCTTGGAGGATGGGTTGTGGATGGGGTAGCCTTTGACACAATGACTGGCACGGTAACAAGTGAAAATCGCTTTTGTTGCATGGTTGCATATAAACCAAGCTTGTTTTGAGATTTAGCTGGTACATAAGCATAACAAGGTGATCCAAACACGCGAAGAAGGCATAGTCAGGTGGGGACCCAAACCAAAGAATGTTAGGGATGGTGTCGATTGTGCAGATGACAAGCTGTGGCAACTGCTTCTTCCAAGAAGGTATTAGGGAGACTAGCAATAGCAATAAGAGAATCAAGTACAGTACGGTTTTTGCAGTCAATAAGACCAATTTTTTTGGGGTAATAGGTACCATTGAAGCGTTGGAAGATCCCATGAGAATCACCACTAAGTTCTATATGGGAATTGATGTACTAAATGAGATCATAGATTGGATAGAGAGGTCCAATTGCAGGTATGTAACAAACATATGACATCATTGAAATACATAGAACAACTGGAGTAGACTTGTGATCTTTTACGAATCCAACGGTAGTAAATTGAGTAAAATCATGAATAAAGGTAATGAAATAGATTGTGGGTTAGAGAGTCCATAGTCACTGGACCACAAAGATTAGTATGCACTAATTGGAGAGGTTCAGTTGTAGCAGCATGAAGACTAGGAAATTTTGGTGAGCCATCCTGTCATAAAGGTAACCTTCACAAAGCTGTCAATCAAGGCAAAAGGCGGTGCTATAGGCAAGATGATGTTTGACAATATGTTCCGTAGATGTATGGCGAATGGGCTTTCTTGCCATGCTCACGTCCACGTCAACTCTGCACTTATGTTCACGTGGTTTTTGCTTCTAGAGTAAGGTCAATTTGATCAGGCTCAGCTTCACCTGCACTTGATGCAGGATCATGAGCCGGAGTTAGATCGTTGGTGATCTCGTAGAGGCTGTAGACTTCAGTGAGATTGCGCAAGGTGTGAACTTGATGCCGACAAAGGTGAGAGTGATGGCAAGGATGGCAAAAGAGTCATGGAGAAGGGAAAGCAAGAGATGGTGGGAGCCAACAAGTCGGTGTCCAAGAAGAAGGTCCTCCTTTCGAGCCTGCTGGATGTTCTGTGCGCCATGCTCACTCAACTCCAAGTTGTCGTTGTCTCCTTGCTCAGGTATATTATGCTCTGCTTGTGCTCTTACTACTACTACAACACTACTTTGCTTTGCGCGCCCTGGGTGCCACTTGGTGATTGAATCAAGAATTGGCAGCTTCATGCTCATGCATGTGCAGCTTCTTAATGGCTTACACATACCTGCAAAAAAATCAAGACTCAAGGTACATATTTTCAAGCTTAATATTGACTGAGGGTAGCAGTTGGTTGTTCATGCATAGTATCAAGTTGCTGGCAGCATACTTATATGCCTACACTAGCTTGAAGATGAAGCTGTAAAACTCGTACTAGGTATTGAGCGAGCTGTAGTGTTAATATTGTAGAAGTATGTTGATCCTAGAAGGCAGTCTCCATTTGCTGTATTCAATGATGATATATGGGATTTCTCCAAGGATTATCCTTCTTGGAGACTTTAATGCATGGACGGGCAATCTCCTGACAGTCTTCTATGACACCATGCCACACGGAGGAGATGATGAGAGAATTGGATACCATATTGAGCTCGGCACTATGACTGGGAACATATCTAGAGCTCATGGCCCAGTACTCCCTAGATGCACCCTCCTATCTCTTACACAGGCAGAGATCACCAAACTCATACGCCGGGATCGAATTCAGCTGGATACCATGAGCACATGGATACAGCCGACACTAGATCTAGGCACAAAGGTGACTTTCTATAGAGAACATATTCTCCAACTCACGGAGGATGGCTTTGTGACGAGACTCGGATACATGGATACACAATTATCTCATGGGCGGTGTCGGATGGAAATACTGGGAAAGAGCTTGTATGTTGACAACAATGTGGTGAGTCGATGTGTGCCGATAGAAGATCAACAAACAAGCCTGATGGGATTGTTCATCAGTTGAGTCCTTGAGGCATGTAAGTATGAGAGTTAAACCGTCAAGAGGACACCAATTTGTGAATCTAGTTCATTATATCATTGGATTGAATGCTATTGTCTACAACCGTAGCAAGGGTTTGCTGGCATTTGCACATTTGCAAAAGCAGACTGTTTTTCCCTTTCCACATAGTACTCAACAACATGAGCTTGTGCGCCTCGACAGCCACCATGACCAAACATTGCAAAAGCCTTGTTAAGCCAAGAGCATCCTTGCATCAGCCAAGTAGGGCATCTCTTGTAATAAATGTGCTCCAAGAGATGGCATCAGCAATTAGCAGCACCGTATGCAACACATGCAACTTGCCACATTCGCCATACCCATTATCAAGCACCATATGCAATACATGGTTGCCACATTCGGCATATGACATGTCAAAGATAACTATATGCCTCAACCCTTCTCTATAAGCCCAGCTGACAAAGTTATCTCACCCATGTAAAGTTCTTGGAGCAACGTCACATGGCTTAAAGGAGCTTAATGAAAAAATCAATCATATTTGGCAATATGTCTGGCAGTCGATGCGTTCCAAGCTGAGACAGCATTTCAACGTTGTTGAAAATCAGTCTCACTGATTTTACCCAGCACAACGAATGCACGCCAAGAGGTAAAAATTCCAGCCACATCTAACTGCATATATGCCAACTGAAGCACAACAAGGAAGACATGTCTAGGATCAGCCCTTGACTAGGAATGTAGTCATGCATTTTTTAACTCATGTCAAGTTCTTGTGCAGTGCCATATGTAAGCATATGGAGAGACGCTTTCACTTAGAATTACTGACAACAACGAAGAGCTTCCTTTCTGGAGCCATGTAGGCATACCAAACTACAACAAAGGAGTTCTAATCACTCGAAACAACAGAATCACTCGGAACAACAGTTGACAAATACGAGACAAAATTAAAATAAAAAAAAGATCACAGCCACAAGAGGCGATTGACGGTGGAAAAGAGGGACAAGAAACAAAGGCCTTGATAGGTCTACAAATGTGAGAACCCAAAACACTTCTCAAGGAGGCTAAGCCATGTGAAAGTATGTTTCTTATAGAACCCCTCTTATCTGTTTCACTTGGTAGGAAAGTAGAGGTAAGGTTTTAAGACCAACCTCATGTTTTGACACATCATTCAAACCTTTCAATATAAGCAGCTCCACAAACTCATGAGACGTTTGAAGCAAAGTAATGTAGAGTGCAAAGGGTCTCTCAACATCACTCTAAAGTAGGATTAGCTACCCTTTGTCTACTACGCTTATGTAGGGAGAGTTGGCACCATGATCCACTATAGCATATGCTTGAATGAACGCATAGTGCTACACCATCACATTAGATCTTGCCATGGCCAAATGTGAACAGGCACATAAGTTGAGCCAGATTCAGGCTTGTAATGCTAAATTGATTTTCGTTGCACAACAAACTCAAATCTCGCGGCTGGTCTTACAAATATATTAAGTTCAAATGTTATAACTAATCATTGCACGCACCTAGACTTGGCACACAGACAGAGACTAATACAAAAGAACTGCATTGCGACAATTAATAAAGCATTACAGAAAATTCTCAAATCAAGGTTTCCTTCTTTCTAGCCTAGCTGCAAATGCCCCATCAACATGATGCTGATGTGGTAATGATGAAAAGACATAATACATTAAGAGGAGATTGTTGGGGGAGGGGGGGGGGGGGGGGGGGGGGGGGGGGGGGGGAGGGGGGGGGTGCAACCACCATCGGTACAAGCGTCGCTTGTTTCTGTCGCTTAAGCAAGGCTAAGTCACGGTGTCATTTATATAGCACTTTCATTTATACAGCATCGATTATGCAAGGCTACCCGTTGTTTATGAGACAACCATTTTTTTTTAAAAAATCTCCTCGGTTATACGAGATATGCCTCGCCTATGTGATGCATTCGTCATCGATTAAACGACGTTTGTGAATTATTAGCCCCTCGCAAGCCCCCCCATGGCTAGTAGTGGTACATGGTTGTGCATATGCAAGGAAACCATCATTGTCGTCTCTCGGCATCATTCCCCCTTTCCCCTTCTCTTCTTTGCTTGTGTGCGTGTGTTTTTAGGCATGTGTCAGCATGTGTCCCCTCCCCCCCCCCCCCCCCCCCCCCCCCCCCCCCCCCCCCCCCCCCCCCCCCCCCCCAAGGTTTGTCATGCAAAGAGAGATGGAGAGAGGCTGTGTGCGTGTGGAAGGCTGTGAATTGTGTAGAGCGGAATGATTGGGTCTGTTTGGTGCATTGTGGAGCGTGTGTGTGTGTGTGTGTGTGTGTGTGTTGTATGGTTGTGTGCAGGCGGTGGTTTGCTTGTGGGTAGTGTCAAGTTTTGAAGGTGAATTCTAGTGGATTGAGGTGTTGTGTATACCTTGGGCTATAATGAGGCATTGTGTTGTGTGCTGGGTATGTTCCCCTTTCCCCCTCTCCATCTTCTAGTGAAGTCACGGAGCGGAGCGTGGATCGACTCTCTCTCACACACAGAGAGAGATACACAGAGATCTTACACAGTACGCAGAGAATTTTGTTTGAAGGGTTATCACCCAAAAACCTTATTATCCACAAAAGTATAAGTGAGTATATACAAAGAGTTAGTGATAAGTGAGTTAGGCGGGCGGCCGGCCATATCCGTATAAGAGGCCACTTGGGCTTTAATCCCAACAACCTCCCACTTAAAGTCCAATGTGGCACTTTAAGTAACTGTAAATCTATGAACATAAATGTACAAAGATTTACATGGCTGCCATCTATCCAATGCCCAATAACTCACGACAATGTACAAAGCCCTCTCTTGGAAGTCCCTTTGTGAGTAGATTAGTAGGATTGTCCTTGGTGTGGATCTTCAGCAGTTGTATCTGCTTGTCTTCAAGTACTTCCCTAATGAAGTGATATTTCACATCAATATGCTTAGTCTTCAAATGGAACACTGGATTCTTTGCCAATTGTATAGCACTTTGACTATCACAATATAACTCTGGCATATCTACTTTGATTCCCAAGTCTGCTACCAATCTACCAAGCCAAATAGCTTCTTTGCATGCCTCATTTGCTGCAACATACTCAGCTTTTGCAGTAGACTGCGTAACACAATCTTGTAATCGAGATCGCCATGATATGGCACCTCCAGCCAATGTAAAGACATAGCCTGATGTAGATCTCCTCTTATCCAAGTCTCCTGCATAATCTGAGTCAGTGTATCCTCTGACACTCAAATCCTGACTACCATAGCATATGCGCATACTCTTTGTATGTTTTAAGTATCTCATGATACCTTTCACTGCCTCCCAATGTTTCTTGCCAGGATTTGACATATATCTGCTAACCACTCCCACTGCAAATGCAATATCCGGACGTGTAGCAATCATTGCATACATCAAACTACCCACTGCAGACGCATATGGAATCTTATCCATTTCAGCCTTTTCTTCCTCAGACACAGGACAATCTTGTTTGCTAAGTTTCACATATGGTGGCAATGGAACACTCAATGCCTTTCCCATCTCCATATGGAAACGTTGCAAAACCTTGTCAATATACTCTGTTTGAGATAACCAAATCAACTTCTTTGATCTATCTCTCTCAATGCGCATACCAAGTATATGACTTGCCTCACCCATGTCTTTCATGTCAAACGATTTTGCCATCTTTGACTTCAAAGCTGAAATTTCTTCCAAGTGTTTTCCATCAATCAACATGTCATCCACATACAAAATAAGGATCAGCCAACTGCCATCCTTAGCCTTCTTTGTATATAGACAGTGATCGAACTCACTACGTTTGTAGCCTTGAGAAAGCATAAACTGGTGGAACTTATGGTACCATGCCCTCGGTGATTGTTTTAAGCCATAAAGACTCTTTAACAACTGGCATACAAAATCTTCCTTGCCTTTCTCAACAAACCCTTCTGGCTGCTGCATGTAAATTTCCACATCTAAATCACCATGCAAGAACGCTGTCTTGACATCCATTTGGTGCAACACCAAGTCCAATATAGCAACCAATGCAAGAAAGCATCTCAATGTAGTCATCTTAACCACTGGAGAGAAGACTTCATCAAAGTCAATGCCTTGTTCTTGCTTAAAGCCCTTGGCAACAAGCCTTGCTTTGTACTTTGGCTGACTATCATGAGCGGTGATCTTATACCTATAAACCCATTTACAAGGTAGAGCCTTTTTGCCCTGTGGTAATTTAACCAGCTTCCATGTCTGGTTTTTATGCAGAGCTGTCATCTCTGACTACATGGCCAACTACCATTTTTTCGAGTCAACCACTTGTATTGCTTCCTTGTAACAAGATGGTTCTCCGCAATCTGTGAGCATGACATAATTTAGAGATGGCACATAACGATCAGGTGGTTTGGAGACACGCTCAGAACGTCTCACCACAATTGATTCTGCCTCTCTAGCCACTATAGGTTGTTCCTGAGCCTGACCATGCTGTCTTGATGTGGTAGCACTAGGTCCATCTTCCCTGAAGAGAACTCTTTTGATCTCCTCTGTCTTCTCTGGCTTAGCGTGAAACTTGGCTTCATTAAAATGCACATCATTGCTACGAATAAGCTTTCTGGACTCAGGATCCCAAAGCCGGTAACCCATCTCGCCCAATTCTCCGTAGCCAAGAAATATAGAATTCTTGCTCTTTGGTTCTAACTTATTCATGAACTCCTTAGGAATATGGCTATAAGCTTCACAACCAAAGACTCTGAGATGCTTATACGAAGGTGCTTTTCCTGTCCATAGCATCTCGGCCACTGCACTCTTATCCAGAATCCTACTAGGAGACCTGTTGATCAAATGGACTGCTGTAGCCACTACTTCTGCCCAAAATCCATCAGGCAACTCAGCATTTGACAACATGCTTCTGACCTTCTCTTGTATGGTCCTATTCATACGTTCTGCAACCCCATTCTGTGAAGGATTATATGGTGCAGTAAGTTCCCGCTTAATCCCTTTTGCTTCACAAAAGTCTTGAAAAGCTTTGGAAACGTACTCTCCACCATTGTCAGTTCTCAAGCACTTCAGTTTCTGACCACTCTGATTTTCCACAAGCTGCAAGAATGTCTTAAAGACCTTGAGCACCTCATCCTTGTGCTTCAAGAAGTAAACCTATACTTTGCGAGAATAGTCATCTATGAATGTACAAAAGTACTCTACTCCCCCTAGTGACAAACTAGGCATTGGTCCGCATAGATCACTGTGCACAAGAGCTAACCGTTCGTCCCTACTATTCCTCTTTGATCTGTGCGGTTCCTGTGTTTGCTTACCATAAACACAATGCTCACAAAACTCGAAATCTTGAAATGAAAAGCCAGGCAAATAACCATAATGAGAAAGTATTTCCATTCCTCTTTTTGACATATGTCCCAACCTACGATGCCACAGTGACACACTTGGCTGCTCAATCACATTGATTACATGGTTTTTAACCTCTGAAACATGTAAAGTGTACAGAGTTCCTGACTTGATGCCATGTGCAACAGTCATCGAACCTTTGGAGATCTTCCAAGCGTTGTTCCCAAAGACTGTCACATAACCCGCATCATCCAACTTCCCTGTACTGATCAAGCTCTTTCGGATTGTTGGAACATGTCTGACATTCTTGAGCCATAAAGAAGAGCCATTCTGAAACTTCAATTGCACATCTCCCACTCCAAGTATGTCACAAACCTGCTCATTGCCAAGTTTGACATAATCTTTAGTAGTCACATATGATGTAAACCACTCTTTGTGCGGAGAAACATGTAAAGATGCCCCTGAGTCGATAATCCAATCACTCATAGCATGTCCATCCTCTGCAGTCAAGAAAACAGAATCAAGATTGCTTGTGAGGAAGATGTCACCAGCTGCTATACCAGAATCACTGTCTGAACCAGATCCTGTGACATTCACCTCTCCAATCTTCACTGAACTCTTCTTTTCATCTTGCTCAGAACTCTTTGTTTTGCCTTTTTCTTGTTTCCACTTCGTACAGTCTCTCTTCATGTGACCCTTCTTGCCACAATGGTAGCATTCTATGTCATCCTTTGACTTCGAGTCACGAGACTTACTTCAATTTTGTGCCTTCTTACCCTTCTTCTCTTTAGACTGTTGTCTCCCTCGAACGGCCAAAGCACTATTGCCTTTGCCTTTGTCAGTGTTCTTCCTATTCACTTCCTCTGTGAGCAAGCTGCCTTCTACATTGGCACTTGTAACACCTTCTGGCGCGACAGAATTACTTAACGCTGTACAAAAAGTATCCCAACTGTCTGGCAAAGTGATTAAGAGAAACATAGCCTTCACTGAATCTGGAAAGACTATCTCCTGTGCTGTTAACTGGCTGAAAATTGTGTGAAATTCATTGAGATGATTTGACATGGTTGTCCCTTCCTTCATCTTCAAATCCACCAATTTCTTGAGCCAATAAATCTGAGAAGCAGCACTTTGTTTCTCGTACATACCACATAGCTTTTGCCATACGCCATACGCTGTAGTCTCTTCTGCTACGTTGAAGTAAACATTTTCTGCCAATGTCAGCATGATTGTGGAACAAGCTAACTCGTCAAGCTCTTCCCACTCATCTTTAGCCATACCTTCTGGTCTCTCCCCTTTGAGCTTCAGTGGCTTCACTTGTTTTTTCTGCACCAAAACCTGCCAAATCTGCTTCTTCCAGAATGGAAAGTTTGTGCCATCCAGCTTCTTTATGTTGTAAAGAGTCTCACTTTGAGAAGATGCCATATCTGCCAAACTGTTTACTTCTGGGAAAAATCCGGCAAAGTTTCCCCTGTAAACTGGCCTCTGTACAGAGTAAACAAGCTGTAAATAACAAGCTGAACACCTCTCCTCAGGAACTGTCAGTATTTTGAAAAATTTTGACAGAGTCTCCCCTGCAAACTGAGCTTTGGAAACCAAAAGATAGCTCAAAAAACAACCATAAATAGCTGACCAGTGACAAATCTGAAAATCTCTGTAATATGCTATCCTGTAAGCATGCACTGTCTCTTGTCTGGGCGATGACAGAACATGTATCTGTCTCAAGACTGAACCCTGAACAATGCCTCAACGGCCTGACGCATAAGATGCAATCCGGTGTCTACACAAAGTCATACATCCTATGGGATAAAAGTCGTCGAAGAGGATGCGTGTAGAGGGGAACTCCAGCAACCTAATCCACCTCACACTGGGTAACCTAGCCCCCAGTGCTCGGCTTCAAAAAACCTCACACACGACCCTCACAGATGGCTCAGCAAACTGTCCAGAACTAGCATACATCCTACAATAGACCAATCATTGTCCTATGACCGTTGCGGTGGTCTGTCTACTAGCGTGACTCACAACTAGCAGACCCGCAATCATAGTACATCAATCTGCAATACATGCCAGTGGTGTCAAGCCGTCGTATGGCCACACCTCCCTTGGAACCTGGCAAGCACAAGAAGTAGCAATGAAGACTGCAATATACATATCTGATGATATATATGTGTACCTGGTCTATAGATGATGCTTTGAAGACGAATGAGTGATGTATGTCGATGCCGACCACCTCCTACAATCTACACAAGACGGATTTCTTTGCGGCTGAAATCTATCTTCTGCTGTAGTGCTCAGAACGAAATTCTGAGGGCATAAACAGCTTCGAAAGGGAGGTTAAACCGCAGGTCACCTGCTGGAAACGCTCCCGGAACACCGAGTGTGAATTTTCGAGCTCCGGGTCCAGAATTTGCCTGAAAAGTGCACGCGCGCGCGATTACGCAAATACGCACTGAACTTGGCTCTGATACCAATTGAAGTCGCAGAGTCGAGCGTGGATCGACTCTCTCACACACACACACACACAGAGATACACAGAGATCTTACACAGTACACAGAGAATTCTGTTTGAAGGGTTATCACCCAAAAACCTTATTATCCACAAAAGTATAAGTGAGTATATACAAAGAGTTAGTGATAAGTGAGTTAGGCGGGCGGCCGGCCATATCCGTATAAGAGGCCACTTGGGCTTTAATCCCAACATCTAGTGCCCCCAAAGAGGACTCTAATTTGAAGTTTGAAGCGATGTTTGGTAGCCAACAAAGCGGTTGGCTGATGGTTGAAGTGTTCGATGATCGAGTTTGAAGCTGGAAAAGATGGTGGAGCCAAGTTTTGGCCCCATATTTATGGGCGTTGAGGATCCCGAGGATTGGTTAGAAGATTTCGAGCTATGGCTGCTATCGATGTATATGTTGACGGATGTGAAAAAGCTGCAGACGATGCCGCTATTGATGCACGGACGAGCCAAGATTTTTTTCAATGGTTTAAAGAGCAGTGATCGAGGATCATGGCCGGAGCTGCAAAGTCAATTTTTGGAGTGGTTTTGAGAGGTGATTACTGTAGAGGAAGCTAGTGCAAAGTTGAAGACGGTACGCTAGGATGTGAGTAAGGATTTTTCTATTTTCATTTAGCAGTTTGAAGCCTGTTGCAAAGCAGTTAGAGGTTGCTACTCGGGTAAAAAGAAAAAATAATTTGAAGCTGTCAAAGCTATTAGAGTGCTTGCATTTGAGGATTAGAGAAAAGGTGGAAGACAGAGCGGATAACTATGAAGACATAGCCAAGATGCATGATGAAGACCAAGTGGAGAGGTCCAGGCCTACACATGATGGTATGCAGGTAAAGGTTATAGATGATGGTATGCAGGTAAAGGTGGTGTGTGGTGCCATGCTAATGGCCATGTTAGTGAAAGTGGCAGTAGAATGTGCCGTGGTAGTGCAATAGGTGCAAAATTTTGCCGAGAGGGATAGAGCAGCCGTGCCTATGGAGGAAGATGAGGAGGATGCGATAGAGAACGAGTTTCTCTCTTCCTTGGTGGAGTATGATGCAACAGGAGAGCAAATGCTTGAAGCACAGGTAGTTGAAGCTGTTAAGCAGGTGGTGGTGCTAATCGACCTTGAAGGGTCGGTTGACCAAGGAGGAGCTCAATGATACTAGAACTGAGTGCATGGCAGGTGAGAAGAGCAGTGTGGAGCCAAAGATAGAGGAGTTTCCAATGCAGCAAGAGCACTCTAGGGCGGGTGATGCGGATTCCGAGGCGGTGTCCAAGCTTTCCAAGGCGGTTTATGAGTGGTGGTTGAAGGGGAGGGTGATCAAAGTGGCTGTGCAATGGGTTGTTGGACAGGTACAGGATCTAATGGAAGAAAATCTCACTCTACATGGTTGGGAGGATGGGCCAGGTATGTCAAGTATGTTTTTGGTTGATGAAGCTGTTGATGTGTATGGAGGTGCTTTGTTGCGAGTGGGTAGTTTGCCATTGAGTGGTAGAAGTCTGCTAGCGGTTTGGATATTCAGTTGGTTAGGTGCCTTGGTGTGGCACTATGAAAGGGTGTTACAGGTGGGTGGAAGACACCAATGGCAGGTGTTTGATCTAGGTGGAAGCTATGTGATGCAGGGGGTGGGGCAACCCACTTGAAGGTTTGGCAGTAGGATGCAATAAAACTCTGTAAATATGGTTTTGGTTTTCTCATAGTATGTGCTAGGTTTTGCAGCTAGAAGTGGAATAAAGCTCTTTTTTGGTTGAGCATAAATGCTCAACTAGGGGGTAGGAAATGATGGTGCAACCAAAGTTGGTCGACCATAGAAGGGGCATGGGCAGGTATGTGGAGACTAGCAGAAGCATGGCAAAGAGCTAGAGCAGCTATGAAGATCTTGGGTAGGCAGGTAGCAGGGGATATGTATGGCTGATGTTGTTTACATACCAAGAAAGGCTCCATAATGGGCTAATTTGGGTAGCAGATGAAGGAGGTGCAAGGTGCAATCTTTGAGCCTAGAAATGTAGAGCTTGAAGTGCAGAAGGAGTAGGTCCATATGGCTCATCAAACAGAGCTACGGAGCCCAAGATACTTGGGTTTGAAGGTGCAGTGCATTGCAGATTCGAGCCGGACAGGGCAACTAAGGACATGTGGCCCAAGCGGATGGCAATGTATAGACGTGTAGGGCTTGAATTGAGGAGCATGTTTGTCTTTTTAGATTGCAGATTGGAGCTCTTGATAGCAAGTTATGGCCAGTTGAAGTTTTGTCAAGGGGCCGGGTTGGTGCCCACTTGCCACATGGGGAGTCGTGCCATCTGGCATTGTTTGGGCCTCAACAGAGTTTGAGAAGGTGCTATGTAGTGTATAGAGCTAACAGAAACTGATTGCTTGTCAAAAAGGAGCCCGAAGCAGAAAGTTATAGCAGTTGGAAGATGAGGGGCGGTTGCTCGAGGTTGGTTGCATATGAAAGTTCATGTTTTTGCGGCCTCAGTTTGGGGTCTTGGTAGAGAATCTTGAAGTGCGGCATAGATGGAGGAGTGCGGAGCTAATCATGTGCTTTTGTTGCCGGGCTTTGCGGACCAGGAATCGGATCACCAGGTGGCAGTGGGTAAGCAGGGCAAAAAAGGACTTGTTTACATGTCTTGTGAGGCTTTTGGGAGGTTTTGAAGCTTGGGAGTGAATGCTCTGGAGGCCGCCACATGGCGGGTCGGATAGTCCCACATGCACGGACAGGGGCTCGGACAGAAGGGTATATTAGCTGGGGCGTGAACCCATGGCCTTGTGTAGTGGAGAGAGGGGAGCTTCCCCTTGGTGTGGCTATGGATGCCGCCCGTTGGGCGCTACGCGGTGGCGTGAGGGGAGTTGCTCGGTGGTTTTGGCCTGCATCGGTGCCTGGTCGATGACAGGTGATTCTGTTTGGCGGAGCGATGGTGGCAGGTTGTGGTGACATGGCAACCCGTCGGCTGGGGCAGTTTCATGCACCCATTGAGGCCCCCGATTTTTGAAGTGCAAAGTCACCCCTCCACTAGTGATATCGCTAGTGCCCGGGGAGGGGATGTATCCCGCAACAGCTGGCAATGCACAGAGAGAGAGAGAGAGAGAGAGAGAGAGAGAGAGAGAGAGAGAGAGAGAGAGAGAGAGTCTCAAGGTCAATTTCAAGGCAATGGAAGGGCAGGTTCAAAGAGCAAAAGGGAGAGTGCAAAAGGCGGCCTAGAGTGCAGTTCCAAGAGGCCAAACAAACTAATGTGTCCACCATGCAAGAATTTCCAAAAAGGGTCAGCCAAATGTATGCAAAGCAAGGAAGATACTAAAATAAGCTCAATTTGAAGTGCACGACCTAGAGAACTCCTCTTTTTTTATTTTTTTGGGCTTAGCCCCCTCTATAAAAGGGGATGAACGTGAGGGCTTTTGGCCATTTGAGCTTTTTGCTCTTGGAGATTTTTCCATTAGGTTTTTTGGCCGAGGGTTGTGCCGGCTCAGAGGATTGGTTGTACATGGTTGTGTTTATGCAAGAAGCCATCATTGATGTCTCTTGGCATCATTCTCCCTTCCCCCTTCTCTTCTCTGCTTGTGTGCATGTGTTTCCGGGCGTGTGTCGGCGTGTGTGTCCCCCCGAGGTTTGTCGTGCAAAGAGAGATAGAGAGCGGCTGTATGCGTGTGGAAGGCTGTGAATTGGGTAGAGCGGAATGATTGGGTTTGTTTGGTGCATTGTAGAGTGTGTGTGTGTGTGTGTATGGTCGTGTGCAGGCGGTGGTTTGCTTGTGAGTAGTGTTGAGTTTTTAAGGTGAACTCTAGTGGATTGGAGCGTTGTGTATACCCTGGGCTATAGTGAGGCATTGTGTTGTGTGATGGGTGTGTTCTCCTTTCCCCCTCTCCACCGTGAAGGTTGGGAAGGAAACGTTTGCCATTGCAAAACAAGATTTTCAAACTCTTTTTTTTTTTTAGCACAAGTAACTTAGCGGCTTATAGCAGCTTTCTTACAAGGTTGGGTGGATAGATTAAAAAAAGATGAAAATTGAAACATTGAAGGAGTGATGGTAATCCAACATGGGGAGGATAATGGGATTTTGGGAGCTAAGGATCTCTCCTAGTGCCACAATACCAAACAAAAACACAATCTTCTAATGATAGAAGATCTTCCTATCTACATATATATGTATGTGCATGTGTTGCAAAAAGCTAAATGAAAAAGCAGTTGGTCCGTTATCCATGATGCATAGAGTGTAGAGTACTCATTTATACCCTTACCATGCAGGTGTTGACAAGTCTGCACATCCACAGGAGGTCATCACCATTCGTAGGCTCCACCTTCCCTTCATTGCTCAGCACGTATGGAGTGATGGTGACATCTTTGACCACTCCTAGCCTCTTAGCTAGCAGCAGTTGCAAGTAGTTATCGTAATCATCTCGTTGCATGAATTCCACACTATTTAATTGTAGCTCATCTTCAGCCCACTGGGTTTCACCCGTAGTAGACAGTTTCTTCAGGATGAGTTGCACGGGGAGAGAAGGAAGGCCCTCTACTCGCCTTCCAAAGCAGTGAGGACAATAGCCAAACCACTCCTCTCTAGGGCATGGGAGCCTCCTTATCACCTCGGCTTCGGGGTTGTCGAAGTGAATTGGCAGCACTCGCATGCGCGTCGCAAATCGATAGGCGATCTTCCACTGCTTTACCTTAGATGACTTTCTTTTTGGCGGCCTGGGCACGATTTTGTTTTTTAGAGCCGAACTTGAAGCACTACAAGAGGTACTTAATATTAGCGACGCTCGCAGTGCGACGCTCAAAAGTGAAAACACACGGCGTTGCTATAGGCGTCGCTATGAGCATCGCTAAGTTACAAGTAACTTAGCGACGCTCATAGAGACACCCATAACGATGCTCGACAGGGGTAAAAAAATAACCGAGAGAGTCCGAAAACTCAGATCTCAGATCTGAGTTTTCGGTGCGCGCTCAAGCAAGCAAAGGTAACACGCTCTCTCTCTCTCTCTCTCTCTCTCTCTCTCTCTCTCTCTCTCTCTCTCTCTCTCTCTCTCTTCTCCACACACACACACGAGAAGAGGAAGGAGAGCCAGGTATGCTCCTTCCCTCTCCTCACTCTCATGTTCCCTTCCCCTCTTTCTCTCTCCCTCTCTCTCTCTCTCTCTCTCTCACACACACACACACACACATTGTAATTTTGAGAGAGAGAGAGAGAGAGCACATGCATAAACAAAAAACGCACACACACACATGCATAAACAAAGAATGCATACACACACATTGAGAGAGGAAAAGAGAGAGAGAAGAGAGAGAGAGAGACAAAGATATAAAACAAAGAGAGAGAGAGAGAGAGAGAGAAGAAAAAGAAGAAGAGAGTCTTAACGTCGTAGGAAACTATCCCAAGAGACTTTAAAGATCTAGTCGACGAGGAGTTGAACTCAAGACCTGTTATTCAAGAGGGAAATGGCATAACCAATCTATCACACTTGGGTGATAGAAAGGTTATGTCATTTTCCTCCTTTTATTGGTGCGCACGCACACCCACAAACACACTCGAGAAGAAAAGAGTTTAATTTAACATCGTAGGAAACTAATTCAAGAGACCTTAAAGATCTAGTCGACGAGGAGTTGAACTCAAGACCTGTTATTCAAGAGGGAAATGGCATAACCAATCTACCACACTTGGGTGATAGAAAGGTTATACCATTTTCCTCTTTTTATTGGCACACACACACACACACACACACAAAAGAAGAGGAGAGTTTTACGTCGTAGGAAACTATCCCAAGAGACGTTAAAGATTAGGTTAGATGTAGACTTATGTTAGATTAGATTTAGGTTTATTTTTAGTTAGAGTTACGTCAGATTAGATTTAGGTTTATTTACGTTAGATTTAGATTTACGTTAAATTAGATTAGATTTAGGTTTATTTTGAGTTTAAGATTAAATTATATCTAGATTTATGTTCGATAGACTTTTTTTTTTAGATTTAGGTTAGATTTTAGTGCATGTCAATGAAGGTGCGCTCATGATGGTAAGCATTGTATGAAAAACACTTGCTCATATAAAAAACACTGAAAAAGACTCCGTTTTCCTACATGAGAAAATTTCCTGCGCTCACAGCCTCGACAGTCCATGTGGACCAGCAATTCCACCTACATGTTTGACTGCTGCTACCATACAATAAGCCGTCATGATCAGCCAATGGAAGAGAAAATTGAGCCTACACAAAAATTAGTGATGCAAATGACGATTCCAAGGGTCACACACACACACACACACCACAAGCCGTCAAATCTAGAGTAAGAATTAAGTGCTTTGAGCAGGCATCAGCTACATTGCAAGAATGGCGTACCTGCATGCTACAGACAAAGATCTACTGTGAAAAGATGTTAAGATGTTGTGAAATGCTACAGCTAGAGAAGAGGCAAAGGGGTTTTGTCCACTACATGTACTATCATGTAGACGTGGGTGTGTAGATTTCTTGTACCCACAAATATAGGCATTGACCAATAAAGACAAGATTATAACCCGATGGTTCTGATCTCCGTGCACCTCTAGACCGAGGTGTGTGGGGATTGGACATGACTAGAGAATGTGAGGTAGTTTACAATGTGAACAAAGAGAGAGAGAGAGAGAGAGAGAGAGAGAGAGAGAGAGAGAGAGAGAGAGAGAGAGAGATGAAAGACGAAGAATGCCAATAGAAGATTAAATTTGTTGTCCAGGTTATAAGGCTTTTACCCTCATTATGAGTAGTGATGAGGATGTGGGGCCATCCAACCGAAACACCTATCTCTCAACGAGGATCTTATGTTCTTGTAATCAATGCAAGCATGCTGTGCGATGGACAAGACGCGTTTCTTTGCAGCACGTTCGCAAATTTGGCGAGTTCGATCCATCTATTATAGAACGAGTTGTTGCCAATTATAACTCGTCGGACTCTGACGTTGGCCAACAGGCAGCAATCTTACAACCCAATAGACGTGTTCGCAGGCGCTTTGGTCAAGCAGCATATGTGAGGCCACAAGATGTAGCCTCTGACAGCTCGGGGAACGATCATGCAAACCACATTCCCAATGAGGCAATGTTTAAGCCCGAGATCGATGAAATGATAGAGGCGATCATGGATTCAGAAAGGCTTATCTATGATGATATGAAAAGGGAAGCCGATACGCCATTGTATAATGGAGCACGTGTGTCTAGATTGAAGGCGCTCCTGATTCTTCTCAACATGCAGGCAAAGTTTGGATGGAGTGACACTAGCATCATAGCGCTTTTTAGGTGATCTATTACAATTAGTTTACTTTAATAAAAAACTCTAGATGTATAATGATCTGATAGATTTTTACACAATTGTACCGTATTTTTTCCGTTGTGTAGATTGCTGAAAGAGCACATACTGCCAGCTGATAATGTGATGCCAGATTCCCGAGAGGAAGCAAGAAAGATTTTGCAAAACTTGGGGATGGATTACAATTCGATCCACGCTTGTCCTAACGATTGCATTCTTTTCAGAGGGGAATACATAGACATGGAGAAGTGTCCAAAATGTGATTCCGAGAGATATCAAGTAGATCTCCACGAAACAAAAATTCCACAAAAGGTTTTGCGACATTTTTCTTTGCTTTCTCGCATCAAGCATTTCTTCGAATGTAAGTCCATGACCGCCCTAGCATCATGGCATGAGGAGAATAAATCTTTGGATGGTGTACTACGGATTCTTGCAGATTGCGCAGCCTTGAAACATATAGATGAAACATGGTCGGATTTTGCCAGGGAAGCTCAAAATTTGCGCTTAGGCCTGGCTATGGATGGCGTAAATCCATTTGGTCAAAGATCAACATCTTATAGTGTATGGCCCGTTGTCATCGTCAACTACAACATTCCCCCGTGGTTGACTACGAAGAAGGGGCACCTATGGCTAAGCTTGATTGTGCCAGGGCGATATAAAGTGAAGAATATGGATGTGTATCTTCGTCCACTATTGGAAGAGCTACAACAATTGTGGATTGGCATCAAAGTGGTGGATATGAGCAGACACACAGGTCAACGGAATGCTTTGATCAGAGGCATTCTAATGTGGACCATGCATGACTATCCCGGACTAACAGAATGATCAAGTGATTTACTCTCCTCACTCAAACACTCTAAATCTTGGTTTTTCTCAAGCTTATCTATTATCATGTGTATACATGCAGGGCTTCAAACAAGCGGATACAGAGCATGTTTCACATGTGGACCTAGACTGAATGCACGTAGGGCGCCATCATTGAAGAAGCAAATCTACGAAGGTCATCAAGCATATCTTCCAGAGAATCATGTCTTACGTGATGGATTTTTAGGAAGAGAGCCACCGAGGATGTCTGCACAAGCATGGTTAGAGCAGAAGGAGATGTGTGATGACAGTTTTCCCCCAGGGATGAAGAGACTATCTCTATGGTACGAGTTACCATACTGGCCCCGACTCATGATCAATCACTTGCTTGATCCAATGTACATATTCAAGAATGTGGGTAATCTACTATGGGACCATCTGACCGGCAAGAAAGATACTTTGGGAGCCAGGGTTGACCTTAGAAATGTGGATCGTATGGAGAAATATTGGCCGCAAACAGTGTCCGATGGATCGATAAAACTCCCTAAGCACCATGGGTTTTCACAGGAGCCCAAGAATGCAAAGTAAAAGAGAATTCGATCTTTGCAGACCCCCACTGGTGTAATGCACTCGCTCTGAACGTGTTTTACTAAAGAAGGAAAGCTTACCGGTTTGAAGTCACACGACTCGCATAAAATGTGTCAGGTATGTTCATAGTGGAATATATCATAGTGGGGATTGTGTAACAAATTTGTGTGTGGACTTTAATATCATTGTTGCATGTGTTTTGCAGTTTATTTTACCGGTGGCCATTGAGGGATGTTTGTCTCTTGACGTCCGTAACACAATCTACAAACTTGCGAAGTTGGTGCAATGGATCTCACAAAAGGAGATCAACGTAGACTCCATATCATTCGCCAAACTAAACGCTGCGGAGGTTGTGTGCATGTTAGAGAAACACTTTCCTACTACCATGCTAACCATTCAAGTGCATCTTTTTGTTCACATAGTTGATGAGGTGGAAATAGCTGGCACAGTACATTCCAGATGGATGTTCTTTTGAGAACGTTTCATGAAAACGCTCAAGGGATATGTGCGTCAGAAGGCACGTCCGGAGGGTAGCATGGCAAAAGGTTGGCTGGTATCAGAGTCCCTAGTGTACATTGGAGAGTGATAAAGCTCGGGACACGCTATGGAGAAACATAGATGATGAACGCATATCTGGGATTGTCATGTGCAATCTCGGTGTTGAGAAGAAGATGACGGAAGATCTAGAGGCTAAAATCAACCGATTTTTCATGCTTCACAATCCAGTGATGCAAAAGTGGATTTCACAATATGAGGATGCAAAGCAAGAGCGACAAAGGACACGAATCGAGTGGAGACGACGAAGACGACCACCAAAGCAATATCCGACGGGTCTGGAGAGCCTACTAACATTCATGAGCTTAAGATGATTGCACAACCAATTGAAAAGCGCACAACAATGCGGTGAAGAAGTGACTGAGGAGGAGTGGGAGTACTCTCGGGGTTGCACGACCAAGGTAAGTTTAAAATGTATGATAGTGACTTTCTAGATGTTTGAACGGCCACTTATAATCTTTGTTCATTGTAGTATAAGTCATACACATCAACATGGTGTAAAGGTCGACATTTTAGGGTGGAACGAATAGACAAAAAGCATTTTACTCAAGATTGTGGAATCATGGCAAAATTTGAACATTCTAGTCGACGACAGTCCTCTGATGCAGATCCTGTGGTGGTGGAACTCACTTACTTCGGCACGCTACAAGAGATTTTGAGGATCGATTATAGAGGATTTTTTGTCGACTTGTTCAACGTGCAATGGTTCAAGATAATCATGGAGGGTTGCAACGCTACTGTGCATAGAGGAGATTCTGGTTTCCTTGAGGTGGATTCAACTAAGAAATGGACTGACCTAAGAGACACTTTCGTACTACCCGAGCATTGTGAACAAGTAAGTATATAAATAGTTAACATCCCATTTTAGAAGTTATGTGCTTGTAAGCTCTCATGTAAGTTATGTGGCTCTGGCAGGTGATATTTCATCCTACAAAGTCTGCATCAAACTGGTGGTACGTCATAGAGGTAGCCCCTCGTAGTGCACGGACGTATGAAGGCTACCATGTGCCAATCACAATGGCATCAATGGAGGAGATCGGAGAAGATGCTCAGTCAGAAGCCGTTGAGGTGGTGCCAGACGAGCATCAAGCTGCTACTCTCTATCGGGTGCATGCAAAGGATTTACGAAATGAAACGGAGGACATTTGTTTAAACGGAGAGCTCTATATAGATATAGGAAGTTATGCTGAGCTTTGGGAGGATGAGAGAGAGACCTCTTAAATATTGTATTTGAACAATTTTGCTCCGTTTTATAATATATATTGTATTCACGTGGCTTTTTATCCATTCATGTCTATATGCATCATTGTATTTAATGGTCTTTGCGTCCACTCTAGGTACGTATGCTCCAGGTATGTTCTCACAAGCAGGGACGACGAGCACTGCGCTCCGAGTGCGATGGAGACTGAAGTTGCAATTGCGAAGGAAGTGATCTGTCTCTGCTCATAGATGCTGCTCGTCCCACCGCTAGATCTAGTTGATCCGGTGAAAGAGACGCTAAGAAGCACTACTACTGCTTCTTAGCGTCTCTTTCACCCGATCAACTAGATTTAGTGGTGGGGCAAGCAACATCTATGAGCAAAGATGCACCTCCTTCGCGATTGCAGCTTCACTCTCCATCGCACCCGGAGCACAGTGCTTTTACAAATTCACAGAAATTCAATGAAATCTCTCTACACAGGAATCCCTCCCCTTTATGAGTCCAGGTACGTATACTCTAAGTATGTTCACAAGCAGGGACGACGAGCACTGCGCTCCGAGTGGGATGGAGACTAAAGCTACAATCACGGAGCTGGTTTGCTCAATATAGATGCTGCTCGTCCCACCACTAGATCTAGCTGATTGGGTGAAAGAGACACTAAGAAGCACTACTACTGCTTCTCAGCGTCTCTTTCACCCGATCAATTAGATTTAGTGGTGGAGCAAGCAACTTCTATGAGCAGACCTTCGTGATGCATCTTCAGTCTCCATCGCACCCGGAGCGCAGTGCTTTTACAAATTCACAAAAATTCAACGAAATCTCTCTACACAAGAATCCCTCCCCCTTTATGAGGCCCCTCTCTCTCTCTCTCTCTCTCTCTCTCTCTCTCTCTCTCTCTCTCTCTCTCTCTCTCTCTCTCTCTCTCTCTCTCTCTACTTGTCCATGTTTTCTTCTCCATTCATTCAATATTAAGTTTAAATGTTCGTGTGTTTAATGCAGGTATGGATGATGAGCAGTTTTTTTCTTCTTTGTCACCCGAGCAGAGACAGTGGTACGTGGAGCATCATCGCTCTGGAGCACCATCGCGGGTTCCTACTCCGATCGCGTCTCCCTCTATTTCGGAGCATTCAACGCGCTCCGAAGCTTCGATGTCGAGACGAGACGATCTTCACACTCGTCTAGGCACCGGTGCTCTAGTGGTGGCGGTGGCGGTTGTTGTGGGGATGGCGCCACCAATGCTTCGACACCGCCTCGTGTTCGACGAGGCTCTTTACCCTCCCCTTCTTTGCCCGCCCCGACACTAGCCATGTCATCGCCATCGATACCAGGTTTTGCACGGTTGACGGCCATTCCTAGCGGCTACACACCACTAGCTACTCCTCCAGGAGTCACTCCAGTGGACACTCCTCGCTTCGGGGCCCAGACTCCAGTGGAGACACCTGACGTCCGTACCCTAGTCGACACGCCGCTAGAGACCCCTGTCGGGACACCCAAGTTCATGCGTCACCGACGAGAGGGCTTGCCTTACTCTGTCGACTTCAGCGGCGGCATCATCTTGGATGATGAAGGCAAGAAGGTGATTTCACGCATGCGCAGTCTTTGCTCTCAGGTGTTTAGACACTACATACTAAACACCTAGAGTGAAGTACCAAGTGATTTAAAAGACAGAGTCATCAGCATGCTTCATGACGAGTTTCCCGTTCCAACACGGGATGACCGCTTCAATGAAGACCTGATGAAGGTTCGAATGCGCGAATACTGCAAGCACATACATTACGAAGTGCAAAAAGCAATCAAGCATAGGTGGAACAGACAAGATTGGATCGCCAAAGAAGATTGGAAGAATGCGAAGAAAGCAGCGCGCGAGAATCTCGACAAGTGGAAGCAACAAAAGGAGGCAGCCAGAGCGTGAGTAGAGGCAGGGAGCTCGTACCACTTGGGGAGCGGCGGGTGGGCATCATTTGAGGCCGATTTTGTAAGTGTTTTCGCATTGCTCATTATGTTTGATAGTTTAGGATTTAGGGGTTTTTAAATTCTAGCATAATGGATTCTTTGTATGTTTTGACAGTTGTCATAAAATCTAATATCTAACTAACCCAAATGATTTTCTCATATTAAATTGATCACTTAATGTGGGAGAATAAACGGGAACAAGTGTTAAGATATAGGTATGTGCTTTTAGATCTATCTCAACACGGGGCCAATGTAAAGGGGCCCAAAAGGGAGATGGTCTATCAAAGAGCAAGGCTAACCAATGGAGCATAAGACCTTAGGGTTAGCTTCATTGAAGACCTCCAATAAATGTGTGTAAAAGTCCTTTTGACCTTAAGTAAGCTAGGGCTGAGCTTGAGGTGGGAACCCGGCCCAAGCTCGAGGTGCTTGTCCTGCTTGAGGTGCTTGTCATGCTTGAGGTGTTTTTCATGCTTGAGGTGCTTGATTAAGATGCTTGAGGTGCTTGACTGGCTCCATGCTTGAGGTGCTTGACTTGCTGCATGATTAAAGTACTTGAGGTGCCTTGAGAAGCTTGCCTGAGATGCTTGTGGGAACCCCCCCTAGTTCAAGTGCTTTGTCATGCTTGGTGAGTAAGGTGCTTGATCACCTAAAAGTCAAAAGCATTCCTACAAGAGGGGGGGCGAGCCCTTTTCCTAGGGCCTAGAGAGAGAACACCCACTCTCACACACAAGGGAAGCCCATCTTGAAGAGGCAGCAAGGACACATGTCAGGCCCCTACCCATGTTACCTTCATGTGTTGCTTGAAGCCTATTGGCTAGGCTTCAAAGGGGTCCAATGATAAATTACATGAATTATCTAATTGTTTTAGCATTTATCAAGTCCTCTCTCTCAAAGGGGAAAGGGGGACACTTGTCCCAAGGCTACCCATGTTGCTTGTAATGGCTCCTGCTTGTGATTGGCTAGGCCTGGAGGGGTCCAATGAGCTTCAGGCATGAGCTACAAGGGGGGGTCGACCCAAGCAAGCTAGGGGGGTTCCTAGGGGGTATACTCACCCACACACACTCACAAGCACTCTCATTGTGTGATATGCAAAGTGCAAGAGCTCCCTCTCCAAGCAAGTAGAGGTTGAGAGCCTACACCAACACTCTTGGCTATGGAGTGCAAATCCAACCAAGAGCCATGCTTCAATGCTTAAGCTTGCCATCTCCTTCTTCTTCATTACTATGCTATTATGTATGCTAGCAACAAGAGTATGATAAGTGAGGAACTAATTCTTTCTCCTACGAAATGTTTCTTCTTCCTCTTCCCTACCCTCATTCCCTGCTAGCTCTCTCCACCTTCGAAGGTGTTTGAGGTCTTGGGACTGAGGCTTGGGATAGTTAAAGCTTTCTTCAAGTTTATGTTATGTTTGTGGTGCATGAAGCCTTCCATCTTCATGGCATCACCTAGGTCACAAGGAACACAAAGACTGTATTGTAACAAGTCTCTCTTTATGGGAGAAATCATAATACAAATGCCTATTGGAGGGGGGACCGGCTCCACATAAATCCGGTCCTCAATTGTTGTCATGTTCTCTAAACTCTCTCTCTTGCAAAAGTATTGTCTATGCCAAGTTAACTAATTGCTATGATTATGTTGCTATCTTCAATTATGTATACCCGCTATGCTCACAAAATCATTTCTTGAAAGTACTCTCATTAAATTCCGCTATTCTCAAATTGAATAGGCAAACTCCATTACAACAGTGGTCGATGACAGGATGTGACCCACACCGTACGAGCGCAAGTACGCAGGCAGGAAGGGCTTAAACGCCCTCATGGACATTCTGAGTTCTCATGGCGGCATGGTTAGTATTAGGGTTTACTCTTTTCTATTTGTTGTATTGTTTTATAAACATCGCTATATGTTTATACTTACAGAAAGCTGTCTTATTGTTTTTTTTTTCAAAATCCGATAGATACGCCGCTTGGAGGCGATGAGACGTCTAATTAGAAAACATCAATCTAGCCGTAGCTAGATAGCATTAGTTTCTTTTTGTCATAGCATATGTATCATGAGATGACTTTTATACGTCTTTTTGAAAACCATGTATATTTTTTCGATAATGACAATGGTGTTGTAACTATTACATTTGCAACGTTTAACAATCAAGTGATTTTGCCTATGATGTGTACAATTGTCATTGATTTACTTTCATCAATTTACTTTTGTCAGTTTTATATCTTTATTCTTCAAACAATACTATGGATGATGGAGTTAATGGTTATATTGTCTTGTGGGTGACTACTTTGGGTCTATATCTACCCTTGCACTTTTTTTCAAAGGTGAATCAATTAGTGAAACATTAAATATGGTTGGTGGGTGGTAGGGCATTCAACGCTATGACCGTCGCTATATAAGGCTCTACAACGTCGCTATAAACGTCGCTATAGATGGCCTGTCAACGTCGCTATGATCGTCACATATAGCGACGGTCTTAGCGACGCATATATCGACCGCTATAGCGACGCCTATAGCGACATTCCCGTGTCGACGTTGTTAGCGACGGTCTTAGCAATGCCGGGGGTTATAAAAACCCAATGTATTTCCGTCACTAACAGCGTCACAAGAGCACACAACCTCTTGTAGTGAAGCACTCGCGTGGCCACGTGTTTCTTCTTCCTTGGGGGTCATGTGATTTAGGATTGGCCTAGCCCTCCTTTTTCCTTGACACGAACAGCCCCTTTGGGCCACTTAGGAGCCGAGGCTATACTTTTATTTTCAGATTCCTTGGGGAAGAGAGGCTTTACTAACCTCTTTCCTTCCTTAATATGGATGATTTCTTGTGGACGTCGATGTAGAGGATTTTTGCTTCTCCTTTACTTCCATTGATGGGACTCATTGATAGAGTGTGGTGGGTGACGGCAATAAGAGCAGCTTGTTGCCGCCCTCCCTCTCGTGGCTCTCGATTCACGGTTAGAATGAAAGATGCGAGATGGAGGACTTACTTCCTGAATGTTGACTACTGTGTATTCCGGCACCAGGACTTTGATGAAGGCTCTTAGTGCTTCTTCAATTTCTTTCTCCTCCGTTCTCCAATTGGAGAATTCCCACAGCCACTCGTCCATGGTTGACAACGTGCATCATTGTCAGTGTTGTAAACTGAAGGATTTCGAGAAGCCCTCCTCCATGGGGGCACCAAATGACAAGCGCAAGTGCAAAACGGACCCCAGAGGCCTCTACGCTAGGCCCCGTGCATGCATAACTCGTCACGGGGAGTGAACAGGGGACACCACCTCGCTTTGAGCGGCTAGGACGCGGACAACAACGATTCAAATAACACTAACACAGCACACCGCATGGAGAGAGAGAGAGAGAGAGAGAGAGAGGGGGGGGGGGGGGGGGGGGAGATGTAGGCAGAGGAGATGAAAACCCTTCGGAATGTGAGGGCAAACTTGATTCAAGATGGTATTTACAAAACCCTTCGTTTCGGAGAGAGAGAGAGAGAGAGAGAGAGAGAGAGAGAGAGAGAGAGAGAGAGAGAGAGAGAGAAAGAGAGAGAGAGAGAGAGAGAGCCTATAGTGCGTTCTCTAGGGAAATTTCATATGTACGAAGATCCTACTCCTATGCATAGTGACCCTTGGAGTCAGTGTATGTGCATGAATTCTCTTTCAAGTGATGACTCCCCTTGATAGTGACCTTTCAGTGCTCTTTTATAGGTGCAAGATGCTTAGTTTAGTATAAATTAATGCTTTTAAGGGCATTTTACTCTTTAGTAATGAGAATTCGCACGTTAACATTCGAACACTTCAAAACCTTGCATTATCCAAGTCTACTTTTAGGTATCCGGGTCCACATTGAGAATGCCTCCCCCCTCCTTTCCTGGGTTCTCCGGGACGACCGAGTATAGCCCAGGTTGTGTAGTGTATGGGTGACAAAATTGTGTCTATGCATGGCCAAGATTGGCCCTATCATGCTATTGATGTCAATGCGTTTGAAAACACTATGTGGTGCAACAGGTGGGTCTTAAGTAGTGTACTCATGGGTTGCCGATGTGAAGCATCATGTTGATTAACACTCTTCAAGAGCAAATACTGTAGTAATTGCGCTCATTTTTTGATAGTGCTATGTGCACTTTTTTTGAGTGGGCACTGGTCTGAAGTTTTCCTTATTACTTGGTGGTGTCAGAGATTGGAGAGGGGCTTTCCACTCTTCTTGACTATAAGCAAATGGTACTCTTAGTTTTCCACCCTTGAGGGTTAATTCTAGAACCTTGTCATCCCAACCTCGGAAAGCTTTGTAGATGCATATCCCAAGGAACTCCGAGCACAATATCTTCATTCATATACTCGTATGGAATACAAATAAAAGTATGTGGGTAGAGAAAATCCATGGACAAAAATGTTAAGATTGATCAGACCCAATGTTGGTGTTAGCTCTTTATGGTAGCCTTTGACTTGTGCTCTACAATGCTCCAACGGTTAGATTGTTGCTTTTTTTTACATTGTGTAGTTGGTCGCATTAAGCCATGTGCCTGTATCAGCTAGTGCTTTGACTTTGAACCCATCCTTCATGGTCACTGTTATGTGCATGTCCAATCCATCCTACCATTCGTCATCTGTCTCTACCTCCTCATTTGCTAGGGGTTGAATGTGAAGGGTACTGAGGGGTAGAGCTCAAGGGGTAGAGCTTGAGGGATCGATCGCATTGCTACATGCTGCTTCAGAACTCGAATGTGTGCTTCCTCTTAGGCTTCTTCAATCACCTGCTGCCTTTTAAGCTTACATCCTTTCTGCATGCATTCTTTGCAAAAGGTCGTTAGTAGTCAAAGGTAGATGATATTTGCAAAAACGACAGTCACTAATCTAATTTTACATGATCCCTCCATCTAATGTAGCTAGTTTGACATAACCACTTGGTGAAACATTCTTAATGACCGTATCCTTTTTCTTGAATTTTGGTATGTGTTGTTTCAAGGAGTAAACTAGAACCAAATCCCCTTGTTTAAAAATGTTTGTCAGTAAATGTGAGCCAAAAAGCTGCTTTTGTTTTTGTCTTTGTGCATATATATGGGCAATGGCCGCCAATCTTTGTTCATCTAGTCATTGTAGGTCCTTGATTTGTTCTGAAAACTCATGCCCTTTACATTCCGACTTGTGTGCAACTTTGAGAGTGGGTAATAAAAATTCCATGGGCAATATTGCAATCAATCCATAGACCAAGTTGAAGGGACTTGTGTTTAAGGCTGTTTTAAATAAAACTCGATACATCCATAAAAAATGCATCTCCCAGTCTATTCTACCCAAACTAACAATCTTGATAAGCAAAGAGCTTAGCATCTTGTTTGTATGCTCGGCTTGACCGTTCGTTTGCGGATGATAGGGTGCGGATTTTTTATGTATCACCATAAACTCGCTTAGTAAATGTTCTATTACTTCATTGAGAAAGTGCAAACCTCTATCACTTACAAGCTCAATAGGAATTCCATACCTAGTGAATATGCATTTGTACAGGAATGCAGTTATGATTCTAGTATCTTTCTTCCTAGTGGATCTTGCTATAGCCCATTTGGTTAAGTAATCCATAGCCACAATAATATATTGCACCTTAGTTTTGTATGTTGGTGGATGTATTGGACCAACAAAGTATATACCCCACTTAGCCAAAACGTGTGCCCCCCATCATAGGTTGCAATGGCATACTATCAATTCTCGTTGTCATATTTGCTCGCCGACATGAATCACATTGACAAACAAATTCTTTGGCATCAGCAACAAGGTTTGCCACCAGATGTCTACTGTCAGTATAGCCTCTGGTGTGGTTTCATGAGAGAAATGGCCTCCTATAAGCTTGTGCTTGTTCCAGAATAGGAAGATAGTTCTCTTCATTGGCACACAGTCTAAGTTGTTGGTCCTCTCCTCACTGATAAGTTGATTTTCAATCATTGCATAGTTGGTTGCTTCAGTTTCTATTTCTCTTTTTCTTCGTTTACTCATATCTTCAGGAAATGTTATGTTGGTCAGATATTCCACTAGATATCTACTCCATTATGGTGTCATTAAAATCTATAATAAGGTGGCATGGGGTATGGCGGCCTTTTCCTTGCATTGAGAGCAATTATCCATGTAATCACGAACGTCTTTCTTCATGGTAGGCCAATAAACCCCTAGCCAAGTCAATCATCGTATGGTTTGGTCTTTTGCAAAATGGAGTCCTACCACCGTAGTATGAGCTTGACTCAAGTAGGTTTCTTGTTCCTCTTGGTCAATGACAAAATCACAATTCCATCCTTGTTTTTTTTATAGTCTTCTAGCTAGCAACTGATATACGGGAAATTGCTCTATCAATCATGGTGTGATAGGAAGTAGTATTTGTTTGTGAATCTACATGCACTATGGTCATAAGTGATACAAGGTCTTCTGACCATCTAGGAATCATTTCCATAGAGAACATATAAGCATCTGGTAAGTCATCGTCTATCCCTTTTGGTGCTTCCCCTGAGGTGATCCTTGACAGATGATTTGCTCTTTGGTGGGTGGTGCCCTTTTTGACTACCACTGTGAAATCAAACTCAAGTAGGATGATAAACCACCTTACAATTCTTCTTGTATTGCATGGCTTGTTTAGCAAATAGAGCAAGGCTTGATGGTCCACAACAAAAACAAACTTGTTAGTTAGCAAGTAGTGTCTGAATTTCTTGACTGCATACACCATTCCAAGACCTTCCCTTTCAGTGGTAGTGTAATTCTTTTATGCTAGGTTTAGCTGTTTGATGGCATATGATATATGAAAATCCATAGTCCCCTCTCCTTGTTGAGCTAATAAGAAACCAATAGCAAAACTTGAAGCATCCACATCTCGGTTGGGGTTACTATGTATCAATTGTTTATATCACGTGCATTCAAGGACTATTTCTAAAAATCCTTATATGTGAATTTTTGACAAATAAAATACACCCTTTTCGTATTCAATCCGTAAACCTTTTTCCCAATTTCATTTTATGGTACCCTTCTATATGTGAAAATGTGAGAAAAAAATAATAATAACCCCTTTTGTTGCATTCATGTGATAGTCACATAATTATTAAGTGACCCCCCCTCCCCCCCCCCCCTCGCGAGATCCACATGCACATGGAAAACTTTGTTCCAGTCTGGAGTCTTCAGTATTGGTGCTATGGTTAAGGCTAGTTTAAGCTTTTGGAATGACTCCTTGCGTTTGTCTGTCCATTCAAAATGAGTGATAAGGCTATAAATGGGTTTAGCTATGACTGCATACATGTAGATGAATCTACAATAATAGCCACAATGTCCCATAAATGCATGAACTTCCTTGATGTTTGTTGGTGTAGCCATTTTAGCAATCACTACCACCTTTTCCATGTCTGTGGATTTCATACAATATGTCCGAGGATTTTGCCATGTCTAACCATAAATACACATTTTTCAAGATTCAAACAAATCCTATATAGACAACATTTCTCAAAGACACACTGTAAATGTTCAAAATGACTCTCTCTCTCTTTGTAGAATGCACACAAAGATCATCCATGTATAGTTCTAGGAAATTCCGCGGATATTCCTTAAAAGCATGGCTCATTAGTCGTTGAAATGTTGCTAGTGCATTGATTAGTTCAAAGGCAAGACCCTGGAAGCAAAAATTTCCCATTCATTGGCAACAAACTGTTTTATGTTGATCTTTGGGATCTATGGCCAAGTGGTTGTAACCAAAGAATCCGTCCAAGAAACTATAAGCCTCTTTGCTAGCTACCCATTCTAGAACATGATCCGTGATCGAAAGAGGATAATTATCTTGTATGGTGGCTGCATTCACCTTCGTGAGGTTTACACACACTTTGAGTTTGCCATTCTTTTTTGGCACCACCACAATAGGTGATACACAATCAGTGTGCTCTATTTTGTAGATGAACTCAGCTTCCTTGAGCTTCTCGATCTCTTCCTTGATATTTAGCAAATGTCTCATTGTAGGTGTATGGTCATTGTCTGCTCGGCTTAGCGTCATCTCTCATAGGGACAATATGCTGACATATTTCATAATCCACTCCCTTGAGATCTTTATAGGACCACAAGAATAAATCCCTATACTCCTTTAACATTCAAATGAGAATTTCTTCCTCCTCTTGCGACAGATTTGTAGCTATGTACTCTGGTTTTGAATCTTCCCTTCTCTGCTAGGTCAATTCGTTTGGCATTTTCAGGTCCCTCATAGGATTTTCCTAGTTCTTTTGGATGTCTACAATGATTTGTCGATCTTGCAAAATGTATGTTCAGCTCTTAGAACTTGTCTGAAGCTTTCTAAGTGGTCATATAGATCCCCCCGACCTCCTGTATTTTTTGACCCATTTTTGGAAAATCTATTGGTCTGACTCTACGGTTGTGTTCTGCACCCGTTCTCCTAGCTAGTGTTTCTCCCATTAGGCCTTTAAACTAGCTGCTTGGTAGGTGTGACTCGTGTGGACCCCTTCTTGTCCTAGTGTCACTCGTTCTTCCTTCAATGTTTCCATCATTGAGGTGACTACCTTTGGCAGTGCTTCCTTTCTGATTGACCATACTTTGGCCCCATGTTCTGTTCAATTTCAGGTATTGTCCCCGTAGTGACTTCTCAAATTGAATATCCGTGGTATTTGGTATGTTCAATCTCCTTCAGAGTCATCATAACAAAATTGTTGCTATAATAATCCCTAAAGAGGTGAGTGGGAAGCTCTACTAAACCCTTCTCTTTTATCTTGAAAATATACACAATTTTCAAGGGGTGTCAACTGCCTAGTTTGGCAACAACAGTCTAGATCAAGTTCGTGACATTGTTGTCTTCCCAACAATAGACTCCAAGCCGATGGTTATGAGTGGGTATACACTTTAGAGGTTTAGTGTCTATCAATTTGCATCCCTCTAACTCTAGCACAGGTGGTCCTTCCTTTACAACCATTTTTGGAATTAGAGTGTCAATTTCCAATCCCCATCTGCTACCAAATTAGGATCTTGTACTTTGAGGTATTGCACCCCATTTTGATCCATGTAGAACTTGTTCACTCTAACCTCCTCTTCAAACTCAATCGTACGGTCATCTACCCTTATGAAAAAATCCTCGTTAGGATCCAACTGAATCAGCGTATCGTACTTGTTAATCTTAAAGAAGGTCAGAATATGCTTGAACTTGAGTGAGGTTCCAGCCCCTCAATGAGTCAAAAAAGAAGACATCTCGGAACTTGAGTCAGAGTAACTGTCTAACACCTCTTTTGCTATAGTCTCTAAAGGTCTCCCTTGGTTTACGGTCTCTCTGTGGACGCTCTACTTCTATTTTCTCCCAATGTGCCCAAATTCCCCAAGACACTACCAGATCTTAAGTTCATATAGGGGCCCACACAACTTAATTGAATAGATACTTCAAACCTGGAAAAATGCCTTTTGTTTTGGGCACAATGCTTCCACTCCATGTCTAGCCCTTTTCTGCCAAGACGTGATTTCCTACACACCAGCACTTCAAACCGTATGTGATTCCACAATTGTTAATTTGAAGTCATAAAATAACAATTCGTACCACCAATCACTGGATACACCCAGTGTGCCCCAAACTCTGTAATTCAGTGCAAGCTATCTTAGGCGTGCCAAACATGGCTACACCTTACTGAGAGAGTAAATCTAACTTTAATCGCTTGGATCATAGCTTGATAAAGATAACCTTGGTGTCAAATAAAAAAAACGACCCTTTTGGTGAAAATTCTATCTTTAGCTCGCCTAAGATAAATTTTCCCTATTTCAAGATATTTTTGCCCAGTGTGACTTTTTTGGGTTTCTATATTTGATTTCAAGCTTGTCCAATGAGTTTCACAAAGTTTGGACTGTCTACCATTGTTTTGCCACCCTTTTCGGTCCCGTTGTAAAGGTTTAAACTTTTTTGGTATTTTCTTGCCCTTGCACAACTCCAAACTTGTTCAAACTTGCTCAAGAGTTGTATAATGTTCCAATGAAGCTCTATCAATTGAAAATTTATAAAATTCACCTCCTGGTGGGAGACCTATCATTGGTGCACCAAAGATAAATTTCTTTAGAATTGTAATTTTTTGCGAATTCTATTTCACAAATTGGCTTCTGCTTTGGTTTGAGGTTTATCCCTACTCTTGTTTTTGGTCCAAAAAATGCTTTACTTTTCTTAATTTCATCACAATTGGCAGTTTTTTTGCCAGATTTGGGCCCGACAAGGTTTTCAGTGGTCCAAATGATACCAAACAAAAAATTGATGGTCTAAACAAGTTGTTCTTTCACCTTGCAAGTTTAGTTTCCCAGTTTCGGTCCCAAAAAGTCTCCGTCTATCTTTGGCACGTCGATAATAAGTTTGACAAATTGTTTTGGTTTTTTTTAGTGCACCCCAAATTGGATGTAGTCCTCACTGTGTTCAACTTATCCTACTCCTATTGAACAAGGAAAAAGAGTGCAGAATGTGGAAAATCAACTTTCCTTTTGAATCTCTAATGTCTACTTATGATACCCTTCTCGACTACTATCTAGTCTCAAGGACCCTTCACCTAGTCCGCCTACTAAACTAATGCTCCTGAGGTCCTTACCGAGTATCCCTACTCTCAAGCACCTCTTTGTTGTTTTTGTGATAAAGTCAAAAAGTGTTTTACTCTAGTTGGAATTTGAGGAAGTAATGGTTGCCGGCTACGAATCCTTACCATATCAATGTTAGCAAAGCGAAAACCACACACATAAAATGTCCGTCCATGGGACATAGCTGATCCAACTAGTGCATGGAGGCTACAAGAGATATCTAATCTCTTGAAAAACCCTTTCCCAAGTGTTCTCTATCCTATCTTTCTCAAGCAGTCGTCAGTTACTAATTACTAGTCAATACGGCCACAAGTTTGGCAGTCACTTTTGGGATAGCTAGGAATGTCTGAATAGACCCAAACTTGCTACACTAATTTAACATGCCATATTAGACAAAGTCAAGCTCAAAAATGTCAGTTTTGACACCTGGCCAAAATCGCGTCTAAGATAAACAACAAAAAATAAGTTTACTATTTTGGTCTCCTAATCATCCTACATCATCTTTAGGACATGCCCTATCCCCTCCTATGCTTAAAAGTTGTTTTAGAATGTTGATTTTTGCATTATGAGCCGAAATAGCGCGTAGATGAACACAACTAAAAACACGAAAATGATGCAAGAAACTTACGTTAAATCGAAGAGCTTTCACTTGCGAGTCCTACGCACTTCACAGAATGCCCATGTTGCAACCCAGGAGGGAGAAAGAAGAGAAAACCGATACATGCAATGAACTCAACGATCGTACGTTCACTTTCATTATCCAAAAATTTAGATCAAAAGTTACAAAATTTGGCTTTCATACCTTAGCCAAGGTTTAAGAAATGGATCCCTAGCTAATTTGGTTCAATAATAAGGTTAGGAACTGCAATTAATTACAACTTTGGAATCCCTTGGCTCCTTTCTACTCTTTGATACTCAATTGTGTTACAACAAATTTGGACCTTTATGGGATTTGTCATTAATAAATGAGGTTTTGATACAATAAGTGGGAATAAAAAATGATGATGACGTTCTTTTGAGGCTCCTGTAGTGTTAGCTGAGCAACTAACACATGCACAATCGGGTATGACTACATCACAATTCATCATTACATAGATTGTGAGCTTATATCCTTACTTTGCCAAATTTCCACAAGCGTGTGCCAATGTTGTTGATTCCAAATTAATGATCACGACCTTGTCATGAGTTAGAAGCCTCACTTCTCATGAAATTTGTCAAAGCATTTTGTTGTGGCCCAATTAGTCTTGAAATCAAGAAGCAAAATCTTGCGTGAGAGTGAATTTAAGCTTAAATTTAGTATTTGTCACAGAATATGGCTCATAGCTATGGATTCTAAAAAATTTACAGTGATCGGATCTGCCGTGAGAACCCTCTCGATTTGGCTCATATAAGTTGCTGACACATTGCAAGGTCTCCCAAGTTCGCATGCCGATAACATATTCCCAACTTTGGAAGCCTCAATGTAATATGCCTAAATTGAAGCCTTGCTTCACATAAGTACTTTTGGGCTCATAGCCAACAAATACGTGTGCCGGTATATAGATCTCATGGCCAAGAGAATTGACCTTATTGAACATGTGTAGACAATGTACCTATTCTACTTATACATCTTATCTAGAAGCAAAAAAATACTTTCAGTTAATGTGACTCTTACTAGCTAGATTTGATTGTCATTGTCCTTCCTTAGCACTAGGATTGCGATCACCACATGGTGTGGTTGAACGGTGTATAGGTATATAAGCCATGCTTCTCCCTTTAGCATCGACTGAAGTTCAAAAATAGTTTGCTTAGGAGCCATATCATGCCCTAGCAAATTCGCAACCCCAAACTCAAAGATGTAGAAAGAAAGACTTATACCAGTCTTCCTGAAGTGTAACAAAAAACCAGCCATGCAGACCATCGATCCGGCCATGCTGAGCAGATTTGCACCCATGAGGCAAACTAGCATTAGGCCTTGCCATTGCATCAAATCAACCTACAGACATCTATCCGTAGAAATTTGCAAACATAAATTCACATAGGGATTAAGAAAACCCTCATCATTATGAAATGGCGAGCCTGATGACCATGTCCTTGTTGGTATACTCAACCAAATGCCTTGCATGACACTATGGAAAAGGCCTTAGTAAGTTGATTGCCTTGCATTCGAGGAACCTTGTACGGAGATCAACTGCTTTTAGCCTCATTGATGTTTCATGAGAGACATGTTGTAAGGCTTCTCTCAAAAATCCTTGCCTTATTTGCAAATTAGATCAAAACTTGAAGCTACTCCGAAAATCCAGTTTTGATAATTTGGTATGCATGCAATTGTCCATAACCGGCATGGCTTATTATGCCATTGCTATGGCATGGCATCTCCATGGGCATTGGAAGTCTCAACTGCAAAGTCTTTGGGAGATTGTAGTGCATCTTTATGATCAACTCAACTGCAAAGTCTTTGGGAGATTGTAGTGCATCTTTATGATCAACTCAACTGCATCATTTTTAAGTATCTAAGAGCTGGGCCTTGCTGAGATCTCCATAGCTTAGAGGTCTCCTTCTTCTTGAACATGTAGAATCTTTGAAATTTGATGTGCAGAGAGAACAACCTCCATGCACCATGCCTTACATACATGGCCTTGTATTTGTGTATGCTTTGCAGAGCGTTGATAACCATGGGAAAAAACCCTTAGGGGTTGCCCCTTAGGTGCCCAAGGGCACCTATGTTTGAAAAAGAAAAAAAACAACAATGTGTGCTCTGGTACAGTGATGGTGGCCAATTTTCATAGGGTCTCCTGGCTCACACAGCACGGGGTGTTGCTTGCATGGCTTCATGCGTATGACCAGAACCACTCTACAGACCACCACGAGTGTAACGGCATTGAAATTGTGCGATTTGGTGAGGCTCACCTTCCTCATCCCTGCGTGCAAGAGGTGGTGCCCATGCTTGCCCTCCGACCATCTCTTCTTTGTCTAATCTGCAAGAGATATTCCCCATGGCCTCACGACCCAAGCTCGTCGCCTCTTCACGGTTCGAGCTCACCATGAAGCACCGGGGGAGAGAGAGAGAGAGAGAGAGAGAGAGAGAGAGAGAGAGAGAGAGAGAGAGAGAGAGAGAGAGAGAGAGAGAGAGAGAGAGAGAGAGAGAGAGAGAGAGAGAGAGAGAGAGAGAGAGAGAGAGAACATGCATGCACCGTGAAAAACTCATGCATGGATTTTCCCCCTCCTCCATAGCTCCATCTCCCTTGTGCTCTGATACTAATGTAAGAGAGAGGGGAGACCGACTTGCAGTAACCACCCAATATTTGTCCTATATATAGGCCCATGGCCCTCTAGCGCTTAGATATATATATAGACCCCCTATATTAGGCCGTGCCCTCCTAGCTTACCCTTGGCATGAAATTATCGGTCCCAATCTCAACTGATCACTTGATGTGAGTGAGTTTTTCGGTTCTCGACTCATAGACGATTTCCAAGAGGGAGATTTGCAATTCATATTCCCTACTTGGGCTCAAAGTTGGTGCAAAATTCCCGCATCCAAGTTTGAAGCCAAATGTTGTACTTTGTTGCTCCTTGCCATGGGCTGCAATATTGCCTTCAAAATTTGTGTTTGCTGTAGTTGAAATCCTGCTCCTTGCTATGTGCGATATTGCCGTAGGCCATTACAAAAGGTTTTTTGTTAACCTCAAGCCACATTATCCCCTTCGATGATGGTATGCTATCTCATCGGCCTTGTCAAGAGTCTTATTGTGGGAACCCTCCCTGTGTCAATGACCTTGGCCATATCTAATGGGCGCCAAATGTGAAAATAAGAAGCAAGGAGCATAGATGGTTCCAAAGTGCACTGCATAGTGTTTTATGCCATGCCATGGTGACAGACCTTGCTCCTCATCCGATGGCGCTCCCATCAACCCCAAGAGCACGTAGTTTTGTGCATGTCTATGGATCACTTGTAGGTGTTCAATCAATCATTCCCATATGTTCCTTGCTGCCGGGTCATTGGGTTCTTTGTATCCAAGGGTCCATGCCCACGGCCTTCCTCCCTTCCTTGCAAGATAGCTTGTCCACGGCCCAAGCTTGTCGTGAGAGAGAGAGAGAGAGAGAGAGAGAGAGAGAGAGAGAGAGAGAGAGAGAGAGAGAGAGAGAGAGAGAGAGAGAGAGAGAGAGAGAGAGAGAGCATGCAAAGCCATGCAAGGTAGCTTTATCCTCTCCATAGCTCCCCTCTCCCTTGAGCTCTAATACCAGCCTAAGACTGTGGGGACTCACACATTCAACTCTCCACCCAACCTCCCATATATAGGCTCCTAGCCTGCTAAATATGGCACCCTTGACTGCATGTGAGTCTTGGCTCTTGGCCCTTGGCCTGCCCAGTCTTACCCTAGGCTTGACAAGAGCGGCAAAAACTAGATTGGTGAGAGCTTATGTAGCCTTGGGAGGATTGGAGAAGATATGCTTGCAAGTTCAATTTCAAGACCCTTGAACAAAGCTGTGGCTTTTCGACACTCTAGTGGATTCAACTACGATATGGGGTTTAGATTTGGGGACCCTCAGTGGACCACCATGGCAGATCAGGTAGCACTGATGGATGGAGATGTATGGAGAGTCCTTTAGTCTCTATGATCTCTCGAATGATTAGAGCTAAGGCCTCAATGCCACGTGAGATTATTTAAGCCGAGCTAGCTGCCCCCTCTCGTGGTTGAGGCCCTTACTAGATCAATATCCTTGATGCATAATTTATGGGACCTCCCCAAAGACATATATGGTCGGCTAGCCCTTGAGTCATCTTGATAGCTAGTGCTACAGGGGGACACATCATGCTGGTATGGGTAGATGACATCATGGTTCCAGTTACATGGCTTCAACAAGGATATACTGCCTTTGTTCAAGTACTCCTTGGATGCACCCTCCCTATCTCTCACACGGACAGAGATCACTAGACTCATACATCAGGATTTAATTCAACTAGATACTAGGAGCACATAGGTATAGCCAACACATGAGTTCGGTACAAAGATGGATTTCTATAGAGAGCATCTTCCCCAACTAATAAGAGATGGATATGTGATCAAACTGGCCTATATGGACACTCATTTATCCTATGGGATACAATATGCCATTGGTCATATGCACACATCATTGCATCAGCTAGGGATTGAGACTGGCAAATTTAGGAGAGTACCAACATGTGACCTAGGGTCTAGCTTTTTTCTAAGCTCTTTAAACACATGTGAGAATGCCTCACACCCAAACAAGCTGTCATAATGGGCTTCTTGCCTGCCCAGATCTCTTGCGGAATCTTATAGTTCAACGGTGTACTAGGTGACCTATTGACTATGAACCATACCTTTCGAGTAGAGTCATCTATGAAATTCAAGAAATATAATCATTGTGATGGGTGTCCGGCCAGTTGTCATGAACCCTAACATGTCTCTACATATGCACACACTCATGCTCACAACTTTTTTTCATCTTCCCCTTTGAAGAAGGAAGTTCCCCTAGTATAGAATCAAAAAACAATATGGAAGCATATTCATCAAGAGACATTCTCAAAGATGATTTTGTTTTAGATGAGAAAGTATAAGAGGGGGAGGAATGATCGAGTTTAGTTGTAGACTCTCACACATATATTATATACTCAAAAACATACTTTTTTATTGATTTGCCACTAGTTTGATAATACCAAAATAGGACATTTAAGTGTCTATTTTTTAATATTTTGAATAAAAAGCCACGTTAATCTAAAAAAGAATATCTAGAATTCCTAGAGTTTTCAAAAATAGCCTCCTTATAATTTTGAGCTTATCATCATAGATAATTGGGCCCATAAAGTGTACTCGAACAAAAATGCATGTAATGAATATAAAGGATAGGTACAATAAGCTTTAAGGAAAATACCAAGGCCTAAGAAACAATTGTAAGTTGCTTATCTATACTAGCCCTACATGTTTGTCTATGGTTTACTCCATAAAGAATTATGTCTATGTTATATCGAATTATGTGGGTCAAGTACATAAGTTTCATGCATGGGATTATAAACAAGATAAAACACTTTATTTGTTTTATTTGAAGAGTCATCATGTTTTACAGACATGTACACTATCCAAGTAATAAATTAACTAAAAATTATAGATTTTTATGTAAGCTATAAGGAATATATATTCTTGTCTCTCCAAATTGCACTCACCAGAATTTTCTATTTCTTACTTGAGAGATATAAACTGCGAAAATAAACATATCTTTGAAACTTCATTACAAAAGGAGCATCTCTACTCTCCTTTACATAATTTCTTTGGTGACAAGTTTACATTATTGACACATTTATGCATGAAATTTTTTTGAAAAGCAACTTGATTTATGAAATTTATGAATGGGAGCCCAAACAATTTGTACATTCTTGGTGTTACCCTATATATCCACTTTGGATCATAGCTTTGCACTAAGATTGCAAGGTTTGAAAGCTCAATATTTTCCCCCTTGACAACATTTTCAAGATTCGATTAGGCATGAAAACTAAGCTTTTAACCTTATTTCTAATTTTCATACTAATTATCTATCCTATGTATTATAAGTATGAAAACTAAGCCTTTAAGTTTAATTTCTTATTTTCAAATTGATCATCTATTTTATTTTCTTAATTATTACCAAGGATTTACAAACTTGAGAAATAGTTTTTATAAGAAGACGCTACAAGCCTTTTATGATTTTTTTGAGAAAATAGCTTAACCCTTAGGTGCATTTGTGTACCTTTCAAGTTTCTATTGAGAGAGCTTGTTGTTGCCTTTGTAGACTCCCTTGTCCCTCTTTGTATTGTAGGTCATTCTTGCTTCTGGTTAGAAATGGCTTCATGATAGGAGTCGTATACTCTTTTGCAAGCCTGGAGTGATTCTCCTTGAGCCTTAAGACTGGGCTATCACTACCCGAGAGCCTTTTATAGGCACATAGCTATATGCAACTAACTTTGATTGTTCAGAAAATTTCTCATCTCTAAAGGCAACATCAAATTGTCGGATGAACTTTAGGATTTTGTTAGTGTTGCCAAAACAGAAAGAGATGCCCTCTCTCCTCGAATTTTTGTAACCAATGTGCTCTTTTCAAAGTGGGGTAATCATCTCTATTCCCTCGTTTTTAAGTGCTTTAGGAAACATGGTTGCCTCGATGAGGAGACCCACTATTTGAAGAGTCTGAAGTATTGACAAGGTGGAAATGGTCTCGTGCTTCTTCTACACTTATTTCTATGCTCAATGCTAGGAATGTTGTCTTTGAGGAGCTATTTCATCGCTGGAGTGCTCCTTATGATTCGTCTCGTTCTCTTTAGGTTCATGAGAAGAGTCCCTTCTCTCTCTTTTGTCTAAATAATCACCTTTACTATTCTTCCTTTTCGGTGCAAGAAGACTTCATTGGGAGGATCTTGGTATCCTGCTCGTGGGTGATTAAGATGATCACCTTGACAATTCTTCGTGTTCCATGTAAGAAGGATTCATTGGGAAGACCTTGGGATCCTTCTCTTGGGTGATTCAAAATACTCTCCAAGTTTTGCTTTGAGAAGTCTTTTTTGAAATAGGTGCTTTAGCTATTTTCCTCATGCTATACATGGATGCATTCAGTGAGCCGAGCTTCCTCTGCACACCGACTTTCGCTGTTATATACATAGAATAGAAAGAGAGAGAGAGAGAGAGAGAGAGGCCGCCTTCCCGGCCGTACTAGTATGACTATAGGAATCGGAGGAGGGATCCATCACGGATACCGTGGGACTCTGCTCTTATATGTGCTAAAATCTCCCGCATCTCATACAACATATAACATTTGGCAGCTGAGAGCTCAAAAACATCGATCAAACTCTTTGCTCTTTGCTGTTGTCGGGCCATGGCTTCTACACAGGGGCAGGTCATAGTCTGTAAAGGTGATTCTTCTTGTTCTTCCTCTTCTTCTTCTTCTTCTTCTTCTTCTTCTTCTCTCTCTCTCTCTCTCTCTCTCTCTCTCTGTGTGTGTGCGTGCGTGCGCGCGCGCGCACGCACACGCACACACACACACACACACACACACACACACAACACACAGAGCTCATAATTATTATGCTGCATCATTACAATGCAGCTGCTGTTGCTTGGGAGGCTAAGAAACCCTTGACTATCGAGGATGTTGAGGTGGCTCCCCCTCAGCCGGGAGAAGTTCGCATCAAGATCACACATACAGCACTTTGCCATACGGATGCATACACATTAGATGGGTTGGTTAGTGTTGGATCGTTGATATTTTCTCAAGTGCGTTCTCCATATTGTTGTGATACACACTCTTCTATTATCCTTGCAGGATCCTGAAGGGTTGTTTCCATGCATTCTGGGCCATGAGGCTGCTGGGTAAATTAAACCAGTAATTTCCTTTTGCAGATTATGCAAGATAGTCCATTCTCTGTGTGCATGCACATATGCACATCTATTTTCAAGAAGATTGTGTGTTTGTGAGGGCACGTGTTGTTTCAATCTGATTGAGGTCGATGCAATTTGCAGAGAGGATTAAGAGTGGTACTTTTTATTGATGCATATAGGACTGAGTTATTTTTCTATATCTGTTCTATGGATGAGAGTAAAGCTTTTGTCTGAAGGTTCCACATAAATAGATCTAGTGCCTTTTCGTCAGAATTGTTGAAAGCGTTGGTGACGGAGTCACAGAGGTTCAACCAGGCGATCATGTAATTCCATGCTATCAGGCTGAGTGCAAAGAATGCAAGTTTTGCAAGTCTGGGAAAACTAATCTCTGTGGCAAAGTACGGTCTGCTACAGGGGTGGGTCTTATGCTCAATGACTTTAAGAGTCGTTTCTCCATCAAGGGAAAAACAATCTACCATTTTATGGGCACATCAACCTTTAGCCAATACACTGTGGTGCATGCTGTGAGTGTTGCAAAAGTAGTGCCAGAGGCTCCCTTGGAGAAAGTATGCTTGCTGGGTTGCGGTATACCCACAGGTGAGTGCAATGGTATATGAAAGCTTCTTGATTTCGTTCATATGAGCTAGTAATCAGCTTTAGTGCTCGTTTTGAGCTACCGGTAAATTTAGCGGGCATGGCTACGGCTCCCTTTCATATGCTTCTTTTGTAAGCAGGTTTAGGTGCTGTATGGAATACTGCAAAAGTCGAGCCTAACTCAATTGTGGCAATTTTTGGCCTTGGAACTGTTGGTCTTGCTGTAAGTATTTTCTTAGAACAATTTATCTTCTTCCCATATAATGCAGTGCAGTTGGAGAAGGGTTTCTCTGAGTATTTGTGACATCCTTTTGGTGGCAAGATGTTACTTGCTGTTGCTTGTAGTGGTAGCTCACGCTGTTAAAGCCCATGGGATGTGGCTCTTGACTAATTTTTCATGTGCTAGCAAAGGGGTCAATGGAGAAATATGGACTCTAATACTGTTGATCATATCAATCTGTGGCATTGTCTGCTTTGTTGTGGACCTTTTTAATGTTGATAGTGATGTGGATCTTTTCATTATAAATGTTATAAGTATGTCGGCTTTGCCCTTGTAGGTTGCAGAAGGTGCGAAAGCTGCAGGGGCCTCTCGCATCATTGGCATTGACATAGATCCCAACAAAGCTAGTCTTGGTGTGTGTCTCTTCTATGAGTTGGTCGCATCAGACTCTTAAGGTATGAACTAATTGTTCTTGGTCATTGTCAGGTGAACAGTTTGGTGTGACGGAGTTTGTCAATCCCAAGGATCATGAAAAGCCCATACAAGAAGTAAGTGGTTTGTTTTATCTTTTCTTTTTAATCGTGGCTCTCCTTATGAAGGAACACATATGCTTGTGGTCGTTGTTTTGTTTCTGAATTTGCACATACATTTTTCACTCATATCTGTTCATTAAAAAAGGATTGTTTAGTATATCATGTAAATTATACTGTCGTGTTCGAGTAGTGGAGGAAATGTCTTGTATGGTCACACCCAATCCAACACTCAGGACGCATCCAAACCTGTGCTCAAAATAGAGGACATGAGATATTGAAGGCTTAAGGCCTTAGGAGGGGGAAGCTTCTTGAAATTTCTCTATTTTGGCATTTTCCCTTAAAATGTTTCTTGTGGTAATGTTGCTGCCCGGGATTTTGAAATCTTTGCCATGGATTCCGCTGCTTTCCTCATATGGAGGAGTTGAAATAAATTTTTTGGTTGACTGGCAATTTCATATAGATAGTGGCTTGCTAGGAACTTTTGTCACCTATCCTAGAACCTTTCTCTTCACTGCAATATACAAAGATTGTGTGAACTTCCTCCCTGCTTTCCTCATATGGAGGAGTTGAAATAATTTTTTTTGGTTGACTGGCAATTTCACATAGATAGTGGCTTGCTAGGAACTTTTGTCACATATCCTAGAATTTTTCTCTTCACTGCACTATACAATAACTTCCTCCCTGCTTTCCTCATATGGAGGAGTTAAAATAATTTTTTTGGTTGACTGGCAATTTCACATAGATAGTGGCTTGCTAGGAACTTTTTTCACCTATCCTAGAACCTTTCTCTTCACTGCAATATACAACTATTGTGTGAACTTCCTCAAATGCGGAGTGCGGTGAAGTAATCTTGGATCTGCTTCGCTGTCACAACTAGATGACGTGGCATGGCCCAGTGGTATCAAGTAAAAGGTTATCACCTTATAAGTTGTTCCAACTTATGGACATTGGCCGACGCGGGGCCTGGGGACATATAGCCCATAAAAACAGAGCGCTGCCCAGAAGTACGGACGCCCGAAACTCATGCTGACTGGCTGATGTGGCATTGTACGGAGCCTCCGCGTTTTACGCTGACTGTACGGACGCTCCACGTTTTACGGATAGCAGAATGGACGTCGGACGTTCCGCGTTTTGTGCTGGCAGCTTTTGGGACAGTTTGCTTTTGATTTTAGATGCTTTTGGGGCTCTGCTTTTAGCAACCCTTTGTAAACTCTTTATAAGAGGCCTTAGGGGCTGACTTCTCAGAGCATCTGGACGCAGAGTCTGAGAGCGAGCACCTGCGGCCTCAGTTGTACTTTGCTCAAAGATTAATATAAAAATAAATACCGAAAGGGGCGCCAGTCTTAGGGGCCAATATCTCTTGGCACGGAACTACGCCAAGCCGTGTCGACTCTCTTGTCATCTGTGAATAAATTTGAAGTGAATCTCTGTTGTGTCGCGGTAGAATCTTGACTTGGGGTGTCCAAGTTTGTTACACATGCCCCCACTACGCGCCCCCCCCCCCCCCCCCCCCCCCCCCCCCTTCCTTTCCCTCCTTAAACCAGCAGCAGCGGGCAAAGTGCTGGAATGTCCGACCTTTCCCATACATTTTCGGCATATTACTGCTGCTATTGGTGAATGCCCCTCGAGCTTGAAGGTTCATGCCAACAAAATGTTTTGGAGCGACTAGAAATCTTTGTCTCGGTGGTCTTAGGCTTGGACCTTCTGCAATTCTTGATTTGCTTTTTGATTAATTGATCATTAAAAGTCATCTCCTATCGTTTTATGTTTTATGTTTTATGCCTTATCACAGACCTAAGCTCAAGATATCTATGATATCTCCTACTTGATGTTAGCTACAGTAATTACTATGAAGCATCCTAAGTTTGATGATGTCACAAATTGTGACTACACTTCTATCCCAATGCAAACCTGGGCTTTCCTTTCATCTGTTGGAAATTGTGATTTTCATTGTCATAATTGTTTCATTTCGGTCTTGATAAAGTGCAATCACATTGATGTCTTTGGCTTAGCTCTCCGTTGTGAGTCTCAATACGGCTATTTTGGTATTTCTGGTGACAATCATGAAAGTTCTTCCTGCTATAAGCCTGCCTCCCAAATACTTAGCATTTCACCTTGCTTTTTGACTGTGGAAAATGAACATCACGATCTCCCAGGTCATGAAATTTATCTGCACAATTTAGGGCTCTCCATGCGAGTACTTTTTTTTTCATGTATTCATATGCTTGAAATGTCTCTTCTCGAAAGCTCCTTGTGTCCCTTCTTTGCCTTCGGATGTGAAGATGCTTTTTATGAAAGCTTACTGTAGACGCATTTCTGGTCAATTTAATTCGTATATATTAAATGTCCACTTTAGAAAAATGTCTTCTTGTTGCAAGGTAGATGGTTTTCCAAATATTGGGTTTGATATACAAGCCAAGTAGTCAGATGGTTAATTGAAAGTAAAACCATACCCTTGCAGGTCATCGTGGGTATGACAGATGGAGGAGTAGACTACAGCTTTGAGTGTGTGGGCAATGTTAAGCTTATGCGAGCAGCTTTAGAATGCTGCCATAAGGTGCACCTCCATAGTTTCTACTTATAATTGTGGAGACTTTTGGCACCCATTAACAATTCTAATGCAAATCTGGTGAATGAGCAGGGTTGGGGAACCTCGGTTATAGTTGGAGTTGCGGCCTCTGGCCAGGAAATTTGTACTCGCCCTTTTCAATTGGTGACCGGACGTGTGTGGAAAGGAACGGCATTTGGAGGTTTTAAGAGCCGCAGTCAAGTCCCTCAGTTGGTTGAGAAGTACCTAAATAAGGTAAAACCTCGAATAGGTTGCTATAATTTTTGGATGACAATTGTTATAACCATATGGTTTTTGTTGCAGGAAATCAAGGTAGATGAGTATATCACCCATAACATGACCCTACCCGAAATTAACAATGCTTTTGATCTCATGCATCAAGGAAAGAGCTTACGGACGGTAATCCATGTGTGGTAATACCTCTACTCAAGCGCGGAGATTAGAGTTTCTGAACTTCTTGGTAATCCATATGTGGTAATACCTCTACTCAAGCGCGGAGATTAGAGTTTCTGAACTTCTCTATAATAAACCCTGACGATGCTTTTTTGTAATGGTTTGTTTGGAGAGATCTTTGATTAGCAACCTGCGCAGCTTTGAACTTTTCCATTTGTATTATCTTTGTGGGTAATTATATGAATACAAGCTTGAGTCTTCTATATCCAATGACATTAACTTAGCTGGAGTCTCTGCTTTATTGACTGATAAAACCTAGCAAATTTAATAAATAGCCTTAACCATTAACACAAGCAACATGCCCAGGTCACCTAAGATTTTTTGAGGGTTGCTTTTGTCTTACCGGTTTTTTTTCTTCCCCTCTTCCGGCATGTATCTCTAGGTGATATATAAGTAAATGCAGGCAAGTTACTTGTGTCTGTATGTACACAGTAGAGAGTGATCAGTCAGCTCTCTCATGCATGCGCGCGTGCGCTTGTGCGCACACATTAACGGTCTTGGATGCACACACACTAACGGTCTTGGATGATAACCGACTATGGAAAGTGTTTGGGTTACTTGGTTTGGGAAGGTGTTGGGGCAGAGGATTTTCTCAACAATGCTTTTTTCACAAATTACGTGATCTGGAATGCTATTTCAACAAAACTAGGATGTCTTCATTGGTGTCTAGGAAAGAGCACTAATCTATTTATGGTTTTCAAAAAATCATAGTGTGTTTATGTGCATATGATGCTTGTTCTCCCAAAAGAAAGTGAAGAGGTAGATGGGTATTCTGAAACAAGAGGAACTCAAATAGCCCACTGAATAAGAGGGATCCTTAGCTAGCTGAAAATGCATAACAAGAATGTATGCCTATCATCTTCTCTGCAGCATGCGAAAAATGAAAAACCATAGATATGCGCATGGTGGTGAGGTCGCACTGTCCACCTGACCTTAGGGAATGTGCCATTCCCCCTTTTACTTGTTTCTCCTCTAGGGTCATAGAGTCTTGATGTACTTCTCTCTTGTTGGGAGGGCCTGGATTTTTCTATCTGTGGGAAGGAATTTGTTGCCCTTAACATTTGTAGGACTCATGCCGATGCCTTTTCTTCCTTTGCGATATTTGATTACCAAGCTGCACCATCCAACTATCACCATCAAGCTCTCTTCACACTTCATTTCTTATGGAAAAAGATGTAGATCTTATGCATCAAAGTCTTCATCTTGCATCAAACAAACTCAAGTGGGGTGAGCTCGTTGAAATGACAAACATGCATTTGCTATTTGATGCAAAGCTAAGCATCGAACATGCAACCACAATAAATGAGTTAATGGTTAAGGCTATTTATTAAATTTGCTAGGTTTTATCAGTCAATAAAGCTAGGCCTTAGTGTAGTATGAGCTCACTTTAACAACACCAAGCCGTAATTCCACTAAATTTACTAGTCTTGTGAGAGCTACCTCTTAATTAAGTTTGTAAATGGGTCCTCTCATTTAAAAGCCTCATTTAACTTTTTAATTTAAAATGCCTTCTTTTTAGTTTGTAAATTGGCCCCTTCATTTAAGGGCCTCATGACTCCCTTCTTAACTTTCTGTTTTGGAATGCCATGGTGAGCTTCACCTTGGTACACTAAGAGCCAAGTCTCTCTATGCAGTAGTGATATTTGTGGTATTAATTTGATGTTAAAACTATTGGTCACACACCATGTTAGTAGTTTTAGTAGTATGAGAGAACTTCCAAAAGAATAGAGAAGCCACTAGGGTAAAGGGGCCAATAAGGGTTCGAGGTCCAATCATAGGATGACCCCACCCCTAGTGCTTTTATGGTGAAGGACCAATGATAATACACAAGCCCAATGCATTGTTGGTCAGCGCGATTGGGAGAAAATCCTCGTCGTCAGATCTCCTGTTTGATCCTTGTTGGTTGCTTCAGCTCATTACCCGCACGGGATAGTTCTCCTATTCACGCCCCATTTTTGATACACAGAAAAGAGAGATAAGCATCGAACTCTTGCTGGAGCGGTGATTGCATCGAAACTTTTGTTGCAGGTAGGCAGGGTGGTGGGCTATTGAATCGTGCCCCTTTGTGCTCGAAATGGAGCAGCGCAGAGGTGGAGCATCTCGGGTTTTCTTAGGTGTGCCCTTACTGGCCCCTTTACCCTAATATACGATATTTCCCTTGCTATAAGAGTTTCAAAAGGTGACTAACCAATGAAAAATCAATCCTTGCTTCTAGCAAATCATGCATGGCATCCTTTTTTACATTTTTGTCAAGTGCGACACATTTACCTATCCTTCTACAATCTATCTTAGACCACTTTTTGGCCTGCCAAAGGCCTTAGTGTAGTATGAGCAAAGGTCGTTCAATTTTGTTTGCATGACAAGTGTCCCAAGGAGGCTCAAAAGTCTTCTGAATGAAATGCTATTTTCTAAAGTATTTCTAGGAGTTTGATCCCATGATGTAAAGTCTTGATAAAGAGCTTTTTGATGTAAGGATTTCATAAAGACTTATTTTACTAATTTGTCTTATATCTTTTATGTTTATTAAATTAACATTTCTTATGAAAAAAGCATTAAAATATTTTTTTATTTTAATTTTCAATTTTGTTGTTTTTACTTCTCTCTCATTTGATTTTATTGATGTGCAATGTGCATCTTTCATATTATTTAAGTGGGGCTTTTCATAATTTAAAAACCATTTGTGATTATATATGTATAATAGATAGTCTTTGCAACTAATGGCTCCTATAAACTAAAATTCATTATCCTTTAAGATTCCCTTTCTATTCGAGCTCCTTCCCTCATCACCTCGCCTCCGTGCGTGCATCCCATTGTCCCTACACCCGTCCTCTCTCCCACTAAGACCTCCTGTAACAGTCATGACAAGCAATCTCTGTGTGAATTTCGTGGCCCTCACAGATTCCCTTGCACGCGACAAAGTTTAGGTAAAACCTTGGCTCTCACAGGTTTTTGAATCACCTGCGCCTCGTGTTGCCTCCCTCCCCAATCACTTGCACCTAGCCATTGGTTGCTGCTAACTCTACCCCAATCGCGAGCTTACACTCAACAGTTCACAGATGCAGAGATTGTAGGTCCATGCACACGCGTCAAGGCATGACATGATATGAGAGAGAGAGAGAGAGAGAGAGAGAGAGAGAGAGAGAGAGAGAGATGATTGAAACAACGAAAAATAATGCAGATTGGGGACGACAAAAAAGAAAGAGAAGAGAGATACAGGCTGGCGCATGCGAGCGAGAGAGAGAGAGAGAGAGAGAGAGAGAGAGAGAGAGAGAGGGAGATAACTGCAATCGTCGTCGGCAACCCCAACAATAAAAAAGTCTTAACTAAAGAATTTTGTAAGATAATTAAAAGAAATTACCATTAAACAATTGATACCCCCTAATAGATAATACAATTCTATATTAAAACACAATAAAAATTCCATATGGTTGTAGGCACATATTTAAACTTTCTATCCCTCAGCTCTCCTTACCTTGCCAGGCCTTGTGTCTCCTCACCTTCTTGAACTTTCATACCACTAAAATTTTAAAGCAATACTAGGACTAAGCTCTAAGCCCAAAACTTATTCGTATTGGTGGTGCTTATCTTAGCATATTCTCAAGACATGATCCAAGTAATTCCAAATTCCAATGCTTCTAGGCGTGGACTTTGTAAGGAAAACTTCCTTATGGTCACCAATTCAAAGTGTAAACAAGCGAAAGGGTCATAGTGGCTTTTTAAAACAATAAAAAAGGGATAAAATCATTAGGTTGAAATTAACTGGAATCAATATTTGGAAAAGGATTGCCTCAACTTAGCCTTGAACCGGTTGAAATCAAGACTGGCCGGTTGCAAACCATGGTAAAGGGATGAAAAACCGGTGAAATATGTAAGAAAATAGTTCAAAAATCCTACAAATTTCAAAATTTCAGCTACTATTTTTAGTTTGCTTCTTTTTCAGGAGAAAATCCAATCGACGATCGCTTAATAAAAGACATTTTTCTGAACATTGACTAGAATTAAGTTATAGAATGTAAGAAAAGTCAAGCCATGTGAAGCTGTGAAATGAAAGATGAAAAAAAAGAACCCCTTAATATTTATATTTGTGTGCGCGTGTGTGCGTGTTTAAAAGAGAAAGATTTATTTAATATTTTAAAGCCAAAATAATATTTAAAGTAAGACTCAATCATCATTGCCGCAGAAGACATTGAAAGTATGCCTAATTTAACTCTCCTCTAAAAGCTTCTTTTAGAAAGCCAACAAGGTGAAGGTTCACTTTAGCATTTTAAAAGAATAAAATGAGTGAGTCATCTAAGGCTTGAAATGAAAAGACCCATTGACAAACTAAACAAAAACAAAAGAAGGATTCAATTGGTTACACGAAAAAGGCATGTCCAATCAATATTAGATATTATAAAATTTCAAAATTCAAATGTTTGCCTAGCTTTCGTCTCCTCTAAAGCTTCTTTGAGAAAGCCACCGGCTTCAAAGGTCTTCTCTTCCACTAAATCTTGAGCAAAACTCGAGTTTGATGTTTGTTAGCTTTCTTTATGCATTCCTAAATGTAGCAGCTTAGGTAAACATGATTTAGATTAAGGCTAATGTATAACTGTTCAACCCACTATCCACGTGACTACCCCTTTATTGGAGTGTAAGCAACTTCTAAGGTGTCCTCTTCTACTAAATATCAAATAAAGTGTAGTGGAATTGGCCTATTAACTTGAGAGTAGCGGAAACTAATGAAAATACTTTTAAGAAATTACTTTGTGAGCATATCGGGTGAACATAGTTGAAGATAACAACATAAACATAGCAACTGGTTAACTTGGCATGAACAATACTTTTGCAAGAGAGAGAATTTAGAGAACATGACAATAGTTGAGGACCGTATTTATGTGGAGCCGGTCCCCCCTCCAATAGGCATTTGTATTATGATTTCCCTATTAAGAGAGACTTGCTACAATACAATCTTTGTGTTCCTTGTGACCTAGGTGATCCAATGAATATAGGAAGCTTCATGCATCACAAGCATAACATAAACTTTGAAGAAAGATTTAACTATCCTAAGCCTCAGTCCCAAGACCTCAAACACCTTTGAAGGTGGAGAGAGCTAGCAGGGAATGAGGGTAGGGAAGAGGAAGAAGAAACAATTCATAGGAGAAAGAATTAGTTTCTCACTTATCATAACTCTTCTTGCTAGCATACATAATAGCATAGTAATGAAGATGGAGAAGATGGCAAGCTTAAGCATTGAAGCATGGCTCTTGGTTGGATTTGCACTCCATAGCCAAGAGTGTTGCATTAGGAGAAAGTTGGACTCACTTTTGGGCCTTTCAGTTCTAGAGAGGGAGTGGCGCTCGACCAATGAGGAAGAGGCTAATGTTACATTGAGAATTGACATTTTGGAGCCAAGCTCTTTCATAAAAAAGAGAGAAAATATTATTTTTGTTCATCAAATTGCACAATTTCACGCTTTCAAGGCATAAAATGCCATAAGCCGTACTAACTCTATACCGACGAATTTCAGAACTTTCCTTGAAGACTCTATTTAGTATCTATGTTCTTGCCCAAATATGACTTTGAGTAGCTCTACTTCCCTCTCAAAACTTCTTCCCTTTTTCATATTTGTGCTAACCTTTTTGTGTATTCTAGTGCACACCATGACTACTTCTCGAAGGCCTAGCACTACCATTGACTCTGTTAGCATTTTTAACAGTTATACTACAGATGATCAAGCATGGATACCATCTCGAATAACTATCAGAAGTTGGGTTCTACTGCAAACTAGGAGGAGGAAGAGGAAACAACGCAATGATTTCGTGGAGGCTTTCAAGGGACAAGTTAAAGAGTTTAAAGTGTGTGCACAAAGCAAGCGGGTGAAAGAGGTCCAAATACAACATGCTTTCCAGCATACAGACTTAAGGTTGCAAATATCTCCTCCAAGTTTTCCATGGCATCGAGCCAACTGTAAGTTATTTTGAGCATCTCACTTAGTGCATGATTATATTCGAAGGTTAAGTGGTGGATATCATTTTTGGTATGTTTCAGATATTTATCCATTGAATAGGACGGATTGGCAACCAGTTGAGAGCATAGTTGGGATTTTTGATGCTTTCCATGCATTTATTGGTGAGCAAATGTACCGAGGAAGACAACACAAGGAACTTGCAGATAATGGAATATTCTTTTATGATATGTCATATTTGGAACCGAGAACTTCCTTTGGTTGGGGTCGTGTAGCTCCTTTGTCACTTCCATCCTTTTGATAGCAAGGATTGGTCTCTGCCAGCTTTGCAAACTAGTGAAAGCTTTAGGAATAGGTTGTTTCAGGATATACAAAAGTCCCTCAAGTATTCAATTGCCACAAAAAAATTTCGGCTCGCACTATTCATGCCTCTTGAAGTGTTTGTAGATTTCTTCTTCGATGAGCAAATAAGAACTACCGCAACAATGTTCATTTGCAAGTCTAAGAGCTCTTTGGACTTTTTAGATGATAATTGGGATAGGAAACAGTCACAGGGCAAAATCTGTATTTTGCAAAAGAAGTCCATAATTTGCAAGTTCATTATAAGCTCTCAAAATTTCATAGTGTCATTTTACTATTTTAGATATCATCTTCTTAGTGGGCAGCTTATTTCACTCGGCCAAGATACATAGTCTAGCCTTGAAAACAAACCTTTATCAATGAAGCTCTACTTTCGAGACAACCTACTTACTGTGATGGAGACAATGTCAAGCACAACTCTTGCACAGCTCAGGGTAGATCTTACATGTGAAGAACTTCCACTTTTGCCGGAATTGTATGCATTCAGTTTCAACAATAGAAAGGTGCTTACTAAATGGATGAATTTTGATTGTCTTTAATACATTAAAACATAGAATCTAACTCTTTCTTCTTCTCAAATTTCAAGACGCAAGGAGAAAACAACATTGTGCAAGGAGTCACTCTCAAATACACTTCACTTAATTGCTTCCATCGGAAGCTAGGTCACATACCTTGTGCATGCAATGAGCTTTGATGCCATGCAAACCATGATGTACTCTTTAAAATGACTAATACAAAGACATTTTGTGCCGCTCAAACAATGTCTAAAAAATGTACACTTTTCATTGTCTCAAAACTTTACAAATTGTGTTGTTTCTGTCAAGATATATACAAGTTATTGCTCCCTTCTCCTGCTACTGCTCCCCTGTCCTCTCCCCCGGTTGGTGCCACTAGTCCCGTGTCCTCTCCCCCGGTTGTTGCCATTGGTCCCCTACCCTCTCCCCCGGTTGTATATTTTGTTTTGAACCTCAATGGGCAGAAGCGAGATAGCGTACCTAACATGAATCAATGGTAGAGATTAGACTTAAGATATTTCAGCGGATTGTCACTGCCACAAACCCATGAGTCAATACCGAGCGATTGGGACAGCTATCAAATTCCATAAGCCACTGAATCGCTTTTGATGGTTTTGGTGTACTGATCATTGGAGTCTGTTGTTATTTGAGATTGAAGATAAAATTGTCTACTACGCAAACTCCGGGAAAAGTAGGTTGTTTCACAGTCCTGTAAAATCATAAGGCACATCTGGGTACATTTGGAAGTAGTATCTCTTTGTAATGTGTTACTGGCTCAAGTTATTACGTATGTAGTGCCGCGAAAAAACTTGTTTTTTGTGTAGAGCATGTTTTGTTAGAACATGATATAGGGACTACCATCCGGCACGAACGGGTCACCGTGCCCACCTAGGTTGATGACTATAGCTATGGCTGGCGAACTTGTTTGAATGCCTTGTTTCTCCTCAGTCAAATTTTGGATGTACCAAATGTAATCGTGTTGTTTCGTTGTTTGTTTGCTGCAACATTTGTATTAAAAGAAGCAACATCTTTATTTACTTTCCTATTATCACGCTTCTACAAGAACTTCAATTACATAACTACACCCCCAACGACGTGCGATATTTTTTTGAAATGGCCATCCAACATATTATAATCTTGGTAAACAGACGTACAAGAGAGGAAGGGGCAAGAGTTGAGGAGTTCGAACAGGCTCGCATTGACAAAATGATGCAGCGCTACAATTAGACTCAAGAGGAGGTTCGAAATATGCAAGAAGCAATAAATCACTATTATGCGGACGTCCCAGAAGTAGATGAATGGGCTACACGTCAACGGCAAGAGCAAGAACAAAGGGAAGCTTTACAGGTGCAGGATGCATGGGAAGCTATGAAAGAGGCCCATGATTTCAAACGACAAATAGATCTGCTAATCTCGCCTATGTGGCAGAACAACAGAGTTTCCTTTTTGGCTCTGATGGGCTGGTTTAATAGAGTCAATTTTGATCTAGCGCGTTTTTTGGTCACTGCATACAATCAATCGTGAGTTTCTTCTTGCCTTGTAAAAACCATGTTGGATTTAGGGTATACCCATGTCTTAGCGGTAGTGAGCCATCTAATGAACCAAGCATGACAGATGCAACTTATGTGTTCAAGATGTGTTGCACTTGATTTAGGGTAAATGTTGCACCTGATGTAAAAAATGTCCGAAAATAGGAGAAACGGAGTGGAAACAACACGTGCTATATAGCACTATAAGGCACCTATTATGCAGAAAACGAGGTTTCGTTTCCACTACAGACAGTACTGCACATGCTATTTTGTCATTTTGTGCAGAATTTCACTCAGTGTCATTTTCTTCATAATAGGTGCCTTATAGTGCTATATAGTACGTGTTGTTTCCACTCCATTTCTCCTATTTTTGGGCAGTTTTCACATCAGGTGAAACATTAGATCAGATGTGTTCAAGATGTTTGCTGCTGAGGACAGGTTGGATGGGGACAATTACCCTATGTGGGCTTATATGATGCAACACGTTCTTGTGTCAAAGGGCGTATGGAATATTGTGCAGGGCATTGATGTACGTTCAGGTTCTGAGGATGTAGGCGATGTTGAGGATGTTGCAGGTCTTGCTACAAGGATTGCTACTGTTAGAGTTATTTTGCCTACAGCAGAACAAGCTCGTTGGGATGTTAAGGATGCGCAGGCTCATGCATTGATTGCGTTGTCTGTGAAGCGCACAATTGTTCCTCACATCCGTTCAACAAATCTGCGAAACATGCTTGGGATATTCTAGCAGGTCTTTATGCAAGCTGCAATGAGGCTAAAATTGCTTTGCTGCGTAAAGAGCTGGAGTCGAAGATTATGCATGAGGAAGATGATTTGGACACTTTCCTTGCTAGTGTCAAGGATATCAATGAGCAACTTATTTCTGCAGGTGAAGTAATTTCAGACAGTTTCCTTGTCCAGACTGTTTCCTTGTCCAGAATGTTCTTGATGCCTTACTAGATTCTTACCAGACTTTTGCTAGTACTTGGAGACTTATGACCCAAGGAAATCCAGAAGTTGTCAAGTTTGATGCATTATGCACATTGCTATTGCAAGAGTCACTTTCCAAAAAAAACAGGACTAGACAGCGTGCAGTTGAACACGCTTTTATTGCTTCTCAAAGAAAGGGTGGTAACAACAATGCAGCCACTTCGTATGGTTCTCCTGCGAGTGGCAAAACTTCTATTCCTAATGCTTCTGCTGGCAGCACTTCGTCTGGCAATTCTGGTGATAAGGGCAAAAAGAAGATGCGTTGCCATTATTGTAAAGCTAATGATCACTTGATTAAGCAGTGTCCTAAATTAAAGGCCAAAGAGACTAAGAAGAAAGAGGGTGGTTCCACTACAAATGCTGGTTCCACTACAAATGCAGCCATTGTTGAGTCTTATGTGAAAGAAGATTGTGTTGCTGATGTTGATGTAGAATGGGGTTTTAGTGTAGAGTGCACTTACAATCCTGCTGTCCATGATGCATGCTTGTCAGTTGCTACAAATTCACATGTGTCGTATTTCGACAGTGGTGCTACAAAGCACATTACTTCACATCGTGAATTGTTTACCTCTCTCGAGTCTGTCCCTCATAGGAATTCAGTCACTTGTGCAACCAATGCCTCTTATCCGGTTCATGGAGTTGGAAAGATTGTTCTTACTGCTACAAATGGCAGTTCCTTCACACTTGTTGATGCACTTTATGTACCTGGGATCAAGAAGAATCTCTTGTCTGTATCCGCACTTGCTAGACTTGGGCTTGTAGTCCAATTTGTGGATGACAGATGTATAGTTCATGATCTCAGTTTTGGTGATGAAATTGTTACATCTGGCCTTTTGTGCCGTGTCCTGTATAAGCTCACTTTGTATGACAAGTGTGGACAAAATTTTACAAATGCTGTTGCAGATTCAAGGGCTATTTCAGATGCAAAACTTTGGCATGTACGTTTTGGTGATCTGAATTTTGCCAGTTTGCTGCGTTTGCAAAAATCTGATATGGTTGCTTCTTTGCCGCCTCTTGAAGCACCTGTCAAACATGTTTGTGAAGGCTGTATTTTGGGTAAGATGCAATGTTCTAAGTTTCCAGAGGATGGTTCAGTTCGGGCCACATGCAGGTTGCAGCTTGTGCATAGTGTTGTTTGTGGGCCCATGCAAACTCCGTCCTTGGGCAATTACTTGTACTTCGTGACTTTCATTGATGATTACTCCAGGCATGCATGGGTATTTACGCTTAAAGCAAAGTCCGAAGTTTTTATGTGCTTCAAACAATTTCTGGCTATGGCTGAAAATGTCTTGAAATGTACTATGGGTGCCCTCCGTTCAGATCGAGGGGGGGAGTATATGTCTCATGAATTTAATGCATTTCTAGCTAGTCATGGGATAAAACACCAATGTACAGTGCCTTATACAACTCAACAAAATGGTGTTGTTGAGAGGAAAAACAGGTCACTGACGGAAATGGCACGATGTATGGTCAAAAGTCAAGCTTTGCTGCATTCTTTTTGGCTTGAGGCCATCATGTGTGCCACTTATGTACTTAACAGGTGTCCTACGAAAGCTTTGCAGTCTATTACTCCATATGAAGCATGGCAGCATAGAAAGCCTTCTATTGAGCACATGCGTGTTTTTGGCTGTTTGACATATGCTTTGATGCCACAAACACAGCGTAGAAAATTGGATGATAAGGCTGTCAAATGTATTTTTGTTGGTTATAGTGCTAAAAGCAAAGGTTATAGGTTGTATCATCCGCAAAAAAAACGTATTCTGGTTTCACGGGATGTAGTGTTTGTGGAAGATTCTGTTCAGCCCTTACTGTCATGTACTAGAGATAGTAATGTAAGCTCACAGGACATTTATGACACTTTGTTGCCTCTTTTCAGTGGTGGAAATACAAATGTAAGTTCCAATGAGGCAAATGTACAGCCTATGGGGGTTTTTGAAAATGTTACAGATCAGCCTATTACTGATGCAGATGTACATGATGTACTTGATGAGGAAAGGGCTGAAAATGAGCAGGCTAGATGTATGCCAAAATGGCTGGTGCACACTTTGCGTGACAATAAATTGGATGCACCTTTGTCTAGTCGTACTCATTCAGGATCTCGCCATGCATCTTATGCATCAGATTGTTATGCTTTGGCGGTGTCTAGCTTACATGATGTTGAGGAGCCTCTGTCTTTTGATGAAGCACAGAATTCAGAAAATTGGATGGCTGCCATGCAATCAGAATATGATGCACTTATAGAAAATGACACATGGAATTTATGTGATTTGCCTCCTGGAAAAAAGGCCATTGGTACGAAGTGGGTTTACAAGTTGAAACGCAAGCCGGATGGTGAGATCGATCGCCATAAGGCTCGACTTGTTGCAAAAGGTTATGCACAACAAAAAGGCGTAGATTATGAAGAGACTTTTGCTCCCACTTGTCGTATGACTACTGTGCGTTTTCTATGTGCATTGGCAGCTCATTTTGGTTGGGATGTACATCAATCAGACATTGTTATTGCTTTCTTGAATGGTGACATATTTGAGGAAGTTTCTGTAACACAGCCTCGCGGTTTTGTCATAAAAGGATAAGAGGACAAAGTGTGCAGATGTAAGAAGGCTTTGTATGGGTTGAAGCAATCTCCTCGTGCTTGGTATGAGAAAGCTGACACTCATTTGGTTAAACGAGGCTTTCGTAACAGTCCAACAGAAAGCACATTGTATGTAAAGCATGAGGGTGATGTACTTCTCATTGTGGTTCTTTATGTCGATGATTTTCTGATCACTGGACCAAATGAGAGACATATTGCTGAATTTATGGCTGATTTGAATGCTACTTTCAAAATGAAAGATTTGGGGTTGTTGTCTCATTACTTGGGTATACAGTTTAAGCAGTGTGATGGTGGTATTGCCTTGTGTTAGAAAAGTTACATAGAGACATTGCTATGTAAGTTTGGACTTGAGGATTGCAAACCTATTGCCACTCCCATGGAAACAGGTTTGAAGTTGAGTCTACATGATGCTGACGATCCTGCTGATGTCACTCTTTACCAAACTGCTGTTGGCTGCCTCATTTATGTATGCAACACGAGGCTGGATATTCAGTTTGCAGTCTCACAGGTCAGCAGATTTATGCATAGCCCAGGGTCTAAGCATTGGCAGGCTGTCAAGAGAATTTTCCGCTACCTTAGTGGCACTTTACATCTTGGCTTCTTTTATCCCAATGGGGGATCATTGCCGCTAGACTTACATGCTTTTTTGGACTCAGATTGGGTTGGTTGTTTTGACATGTGAGTGTCCACAAGTGGTTTTTGTTTCATGCTTGGCAGTTCATGTATATCATGGTTGAGCAAGAAGCAACCTACTGTGGCCACTTCGAGTTGTGAGGCTGAGTACAGGACAATATTCACAGCTACGGTTGAGTGTGTATGGCTCATACGCCTTATGGATGATTTGGGTGTTGGATAGAACACTGCCAACACTATCTACACTGACAGTCAGAGCGCATTGGCAGTTGCGAGGAACCCAATTTTTCATGCTCGCACAAAGCACATTGAGGTGCATTACCATTATGTCAGGGAGAGGCTCTCAACAGGAGAGATTATCTTGGCTTATGTGCCAACACAGGACAACCTTGCAGATCTTTTCACAAAGGCATTGTCTCGTGAGAAGCTTGAAGCTTTCCGCAAAGCTTTGGGCTTACTCCCCTTTGTGGACTGATCATGTCCTCAGGGCATGGCACTTCCCTTTACTCATGTGCCAGCTCTCGTTCATCGCATCACTCCAGGGGGGATTTGTTACCATATACATGTGGTAGTGATGTGTGTGAACACACTAGGACCGCTGGGGTATTTTTTCCCTCTTTAGGAGGTTTTTTCCCCCGAGCATTGTATATACGCCCATCACTCTAGGGCTATCTATCTTTCCATTGCATACTAAGTAACACACTCTCTATTGTGTGCCTTGAGCTGCCTTTGTCTTCTCCAAGCTGTGTGCATTTCTCTGCAACACTAATTCCAACATAAAATAGTCAAATCCTCTGATAAAGTCTCCTCATTGGATGGACCTTGTGAAGCAGAGCCTTTCCCTTGTCTTTCTTGAGCTTTATCCGTGGCTGCCTCATTCTACTCCCTTAATGGCACATGCTCCTCCCTAACAGGCACATGCTCCTCCCTTATAGGCACAGGATCCTCCCTTTGAGGCATAGGCTCCGGATCCTCCATGCCTTGCTCATTTTGCTTCATAACTAGTTCCTCCATAACTGTCTCTGTTTCTTCAATGACCGCCTCAGGGTCCACTCTGGCCTGCTCATGCCCCTAAATCGGCTGGCTTAGCCTGCCCATCTGTGTTATTCCTCTTGACCCGTGATGTGTCCTTCTGCTATTTAATCCAACCCTAGAAGGCTCTGTCTGTCGTACACAAGGATGGAGAGGGGGGATGTTAAAAATATCCATGGTTCTACTATCTTGGATAGGTACTGGCTGAAGCAGCCCATCGTAGCGGAAGCGGAGCCTCCGAAGACTGTCAAAATCCCGTGCATGATAGTAACGCGGTATCATTAATATTTTCTAAGGTCAGTACCAAGCGAACAGGTGCAAAGAACAGAGTTTACCTTCCCTTATTCGCTTGGTACTGACCTCAAAAAAGTGTAATAGCAAACATCATAATATTTTCTGAGGTCAGTACCAAGCGACTCACAGGTGCAACCAATAGAGTTTTCCTTCCCTTATTTGCTTGGTACTGACCACACAAAATACAAGTGCACAAAAGTGTAGTAGCATACCTCTTCACTGTGTGTAGAGTTCTGCATCACTAAGCGTTGCAGAACAGGAGTAAGAGGAGGATGCACAAAAGGGAGGGGCACTAGAGAGTAAGAGGAGATGCGCAAAAAGGGTTGGGAGCACAAAAGAGATGGCTTGCTTACCGCGTAGCGTCGACCACGATAGAGTTAAAACGCTGGGCAGTAGAGGATGCGAAAAGAGGTAGAAGAGCACTCATCTAGGACTAGGGTATAGTTAAAATGTTTGGCGGGGTAACTGCCTCTAAACTTAGAATGCTTACCTTGACGAGGGTGACAACTTTACTTATGCGCATGATTACACCCGAGATTGTGGTTGGTAGATCGTATTGCATGGGAATTTGAGCATGTTTATTACTGGTTGTTCTTGTGAGCAAAGCCCACGTCCCTTTTTCGAGTGACGGTTTAGAGTCAGACATCGTCCGTTGCAGTCGCCATCTCCATCTCCAAGTAGAACAAACAGATCGCCTTGCCTTCGCCTTTTCTGCGCTCTTCCCCTTGGCCACCTCTCCCAATCCTGCGTTGAGAGACCTCCACTAGTTTGAGTCCTTTGCTGCTGCGTCTCCATCTCCCTTGCCTTCGCCTTTTTGCCCTCTTCCTCCTGGCCACCTTCTGGTTCTTGCTCTGAGCAACCTGCGACATCACCATCCAACTCGGCACCATTGGATATTGCAGAGACTGGTTCTTTCTCTCTCTCTCTCTCTCTCTCTCTCTCTCTCTCTCTCTCTCTCTCTCTCTCTCTCTCTCTCTCTCTCTCCCCTGCCTGTGTGTTGTTAACTGTGTGCGCAACGAACCCACTGCGTTATGGGGTTAGAGTACAAGGGGAACAACACTCCAAGGGCCAAGAGTGGTCATTAGGGTAAGATTAGAAGTCTCGCACCACATGGTTGGAATGATTACTCCTTGTGTGACTGTGCCTGAGTTGTTATTCAATGCTATGTTTGGGCATAGTGAGTGAGTGGGCCTATATATCTTTTACTGATAACATTAAATGCTCTGTTCCATCCACCTGTTTTGAATGGACGTGGGTACAACATAAATTCAAATTGGGTCAGAACCAAGCGAATAGGGCCCTTCGGAGATTATTGGGGCCCTTATTCGCCTGGTTTTGACTCTAGTCACGTCAGCTATTACGACATTAGCACATGGGACATAACCAAGTGAATAGAGACCTTGAGGGATACTCCAAGCTTAATATTCGCTTGGTTATGACACCAAATACAGACCAATTTTGAATAGTAGTTTTGGCTTGCTTTTTCTTTCAGACATGGGGATCATAGTCCTGGAGACAGATGATGTGGGCGAGGATATAGAGCATTTACTGATAACATTAAATGCTCTGTTCCAATCCACCTGTTCCCAATGGACGTGGGTACAACGTAAATTCAACTTGGGTCAGAACCAAGTGAATAGGACCCTTCGGAGATTCTTGGGGCCCCTATTTGCCTGATTCTGACTCAAGTGATGTCACCTATTATGACATTAGCGCACGGGACAGAACCAAGCGAATAGAGACCTTGAGGGATACTCGAGGCTCAATATTCGCTTGGTTATGACACCAAATTCAAACCAATTTTGAATAGTAGTTTCAGATTGCTTTTTCTTTCAGTCATGGGGATCATAGTCCTGGAGACAGACGATGTGGGCGAGTTTGTCTGTTACTTGTACTTGCAGACGGATGGTGAGTCAGAGACTTCCCAATCAACAACTTTCAGTAGTTGTCCATTGGCACCGGAGGAAGAGGTAGAGGATGTGGAGGTGCAGTTTGACCCAGAAGAAGAGCGGGTAGAGGTATTATAGGAAACATTTGATGTGGGCTTAACTCTTGCTTCTCTTGCAGATGCAGCATTAGGGTGCAAGCAAGAAAGCCCAAATAAGGAAGTGAATTTTCCTCTAAATTGTGCTCCCAACTTTGCTATGGCGGGCGACAGCCACTACGTTTTGCTCACAAATATCATGCATGAGCTTAATATACAGGAGGACTACTGCCTAACTGCAATTGTAAATTTTTGTAAGGCAGACATGGGATTTGTGGATGATGATGGAGTGGACCAACATCTTATTGCTGACACAGCTGTCCACGACTCACAGTGCGACTTCAAGGCGACAACAACTGATCAAAGATACATTCAATGAAGCGAAGTCCGAAGCAGCCAATTTGCCAACAGATGAGCAGTTTCAATCGAAAACAAAACAACTCGGCTTGGAAAACATGGGTAGGCCCGTGGCACCCAAAGCTTAGGCAATGAATAGTCAGTCTATTCACTTGTGGGGAAGGTCGATGCTAGAAATGGACGAGAATCAGATGGTAATTTTTAAAGGCATTCAGATGGTATAGGAGATGGCCTAGTGATAAAATATCATGATCAATATTTTTGTTGATAGGTGCTATTGTATGACGATAGTTTCCTTAGAAGAGCGGGAGGCTCATGGCAAGGGCTTGTCACTGGAGTACAAGGCAAGGATGCAGCATTGTCTCACTACATCGGGCGTTTCAACCACAAAAAGGTCTGTAGAAACAATTCTAGTACTTGGCAATTGTACTCATCTCACTTATAGCCCATAAATGTTTTACTATTGTTTTGTAGATCATAATATACCACAAGGAATACTCCGAGGACAATGCAAAGTTCCCACTGTTTGCAATGAAAGTTATTACAAGATTGTGTGGTGGGTACCCCCTCCCATTAAATGTAGAAAGACTAATTATGATTGAGAAACAGTTTGCTCTACGCGTCTTTGGTATTGGATATGGGTGCCAAGCACTCAGAGCCACCTATTGCATGTCCTACACAGCTTAGGCTCTGGCTGCAGGGGTAGAAGACCCGGAGAACTTAGATCCATACAACTAGCAGCTGTTTTTGAGGGAAAGAAGATGCCTGATGCCCGTGGGGATGCTGCCATCAACAGAGGAACGAGCTCGTCTATAGAGCTTGCACATCGAAGAGGTACAAAGTGAGGAAGAAGGAGGTGCATCGAAGATGATAAAAATGACGAGCTCAGGTTCATCTTCTCCCGCTCCTGACTCGTGACTGTCGCCACCTTGCATGGCGTTCCCCCGCATTTGAATTCCCTCAAGCCATTTGTTTCTTCTCTTTGCGGATGTGTTGTAAAGACCGTGTAATTTTTGAAGTCTTAAGAAACTCCTTCTACCTTGCTCTATGAATTAGACGTCTATAAGTCCATTGGTGTAACTCTAATAGGCTATTGGCCTTATCCTTTCCTTCCCCATGTCCAGTATGCTTAAAGTAACTTGTTCTTGCCATGTAGTGGGTTTTTTCCATGCCTTGTGTGGACCATATTGATAGTGAGCTGTATGTCTTGGCAAAATATGGACCATGGTTGAACAGTATGTTCTGCATTGAAATAAAACAAAATGGTCAGTAGAGTACAATTTAAAATTTTGTTTTGTATACGTAGAATGCTAACCCACCGTGTAATGTGTGATATGTTGCCGACCCCACCCTGTAAGGTAAGCCTTCTTCCAATCCAGCAAGACTGCTTGAAATGATGTGAGCTTACTTTGGTCCCAAGAATGCTGCTCAACGTAGTGAAAATTTTATCTAGTGATTGCCACACGTTCACCTTGTGATTTTGGATTGCCCCACCACTAGCATTGTCTTTAACCACTTTATGTAACAGTTTCCATTTGTTGAACAGGTTTCTCCTCTCTTCTCTATCTGAATCTTTGAGGCTAAACCCAAGAACCCTTCTGACCTTCATGCCGCCTATCCATGATTTCCTAGGTACTTTTTAACGACTTTGAGACATCTTAGGGTCCTCTTCGATTTTGACATTGCCTCCATGCAAACCAATGTTTGAGAGCACTCCCTCTGATGCTTTGATCACTCTTTTCGACTCACTCTCTGGCTTTAATGTCCATGCAAAACATATGTACAAATGAACCACCTTTTCAATTATTTGACAGAGTGCATGAAGTGTACAAACGTGAACTCTACTTAGAGGAATATCAAGCACTTGCCTAAAAGTTTTATCTTGAAGATGTCTGTCGGGAGCTCTATTCCATTGCACACTCTCAAGAGATTGTGCATCAGCCATGCAATATAAGCATGGATTTACCACATATGCTTCATGTGTTATGTTGTACATACACTTAACACTAGAATGGTAACATGACACTTTTATGTCCTTGGACACTTTTGTATCCTGTTAAGTGACTATTTTGCTTGAATTATTTGAAGAGTATGAAAATAAATTTCTAGGTGCTATATATCCACAAAGTTGCCTTATGAGCTGAAAAAAACTTAGCATTTTTTTTTGAGTATCGATCTCACCATTAACGTTACTCTTGCACAACATTTTTGAACCTAAACTGTGTGAAAAAACGGGTCCTATTTTTGGCTTTTTTTCAATTTTTGGCAACTATACCACTCTAAACTTCATGTTTGTGAGGTTTAGATGGCTAGAGGTTAGGCCTTCATAGTTCTCAATATGTTTTGATGCTTGCAGGGAGAGCTAAGTGTTAAAATTGAAAGTTATGACCAATTTACAAGAATTGCATAATCCTGTTTTTTGGCCAAAATTAGCACTTTTATGATTTTTTTGGTGGCTTTCTTGATATCCAAATTCAATTTTGATTGTGTAAGTGTAATGTATAACATAAAGCTAATCTTCCTTGCGTTTTGGAGGACCTAATATGCTATATAGCATAGTATATGATGATGGTTGAGTTTTTTGATTGCTGAAGAATACGATACATTTTAGAGTAGCAAGGATAACTTTCTCAATATTGCTAGTTTCTTAAGCCAATTGTGTGTATTTTGTAGGTAGTGACCAGATCTAATCATAGACTACAAACTTGGCTATGTATTGAGTAGTTTCTATGGGTTTCTAGAGGTCATAATGCTAAACCCAGTTTTTTCATGTTTGCTGTATTTAGCACTTTATCATTGCCTCCAAGGTTCCAATTGTAAGAGATCCATTATCCTTTTGACATGCTCCATGGCTCCTTTTGAATCTAGAGGCCCAAAGGGAACTAAGAAAACATGTATATAGTATCTGTATTGAGCGTGACTATAGAAACTTTGATGATAGGTCCGCAGAATGGCAAAAATGTAACTTTTTTGTACCTATTTTTTTTGCCCAAAAAAAAATTAGTGAGGTAAAAGCAACCATATGTTTTGGTCACCAACCCATTGAAGTTAACGGGGCATTTTATCTCATGTCCTACAAAAATCTCCACTCTTATTTATATGCAATCAACCGTAAGAAATTGCTGTTTTGGGCAAAATGCAATGGTCCATCAACTTTGGTGGCTTGTAGTGACCAAGGGATGAGAAAAATTACAAGTTTCTTATTTTTTCCATATGTAGTAGTTATTGAACTATAAACTAATGAAAGGATTTTTCAAAATGAGTGGATCTACTATGGTTTTGGAATTTTTTCTCAAAACCCTGAAAGGACACTTTTATGTCCTGTTAGGTTACCATTCTAGTGTTAAGAGTCTTTAAGTCACCTACCATGTGCCATTCCACTGTATAGTCACCAAATCCTTTCATTGAAAGAACGACTCCGTTTCTTTGTTCACTGATGATGGAAGGAATTTGGGTTTCACTAAAAACCCAAACGAGGATTTCAAAATTTTCCTTATCAACCTGCAATGAAGAACGAAAACACAAAATCAACAACCAAATAATCAATATTTTTGTTATTATAGAGTGAACTAAGTATACCTAAAATGATCATAGAATTAGAATGTTGTTTTTGGATTGCACGTTGAAGTATCGTGGATCCTCTTTTGTTATTGGTGACTCCAGAGCTCTATTCATGAGGGTAATGGTGACTCTCCCCAGCTTCTTGTTCTTCAAGACCTCACACTCGTCGAGCTTCAAAACAAACTTGAGAACCCCACCGCAGTCCTCTCGACTTATGGCAAAGAAGTGAACTGCATACCTTTGCAATGCTTCAAGATCAACAAAGAGGTTGTTTTGCTTGTTAAATTGTACCTCTCTACCGTCCTTGCCTAAGAACGTTGCTTCAATATGGAATAGTAACCCAAGTTTCTCAAACACCTCATCGTTTACGTGCCGACCAGCAGCCTTTATATGTAATGATCCTCTCTGTAGTTTATTTTGAGACTTTTTAGCTAATACTTTGAAGAGTGCCCTGTATCCTATCTGCGAGATGCCACTCTCATCAAGTATTGCTTGCACTTCCATTGGTTCCAACTGATTCTTGTTCATGAAGGAGGTAAGGAGCCTCCCTTTCAACTTACGAAATTTTTTCTGAGTTATCATCTCTTCAACTAATTATTTTGGAACTAGACGGCTGTAATGCACTCCAGCATTGAAGCCTACACCGTTCAAGTTTGGATGCAGTAAAGACGTGCCAAAAAAGCACCATGCGTTATGATCATGTATAGGAAAGTGTATCTGTTTCTTAGTGAAGCACAAGGAAAAATCTTGAAGAGATGGATGAAGAAACTGAGGTAACCACTATCTAAACTTATTCATAGTCTATTATACCCTATAGCAAGTGTTGAAGTTGTTTAAAATGTTTTGCAGACCGCATACCATGTTGATAAGTTTGCAATGCGTACTAGAGATTCGTCCAACGTTCCTATGGGTAGAGATAGCTCCCTGTGGCACTACCTTGGCCATCTAGGGCGATCCGTTCTTTGTATTGCTGGCCTTTGCACCCTTGCCCTCAGTTCCCATTGAGACTTTACCGTGGCAGCAATAAATGCATGGAAAGAGGGTCATTGCACCTTGCTTGTACCCTAACATACACTTGAGTGGTTTCAAGAGGATTCTGCTAAATGCCACTCAACTTGGAACATTCCAAGACCCAAAACACACAATCTTTGTCCTTCTTGTTGTTGCCGAATGACACCAACGATTGCGGTGTGATTGAAATACCATTTCAGAGTCTCATGTGTCTCATGTGGGAGATGAAAAGCTACCAGCCACCAAATATTTTTCTCTGATTGAATACCTAAACAAGTGTTTCCCTTCTCATTGGCATTTAGCTCCACATTGACACCCATCAAGGCCCTGCTCATCAAGGTAACGCTTACCCTTTCAAGCCGTTGACCTTTAACAACTTGGCACTCATCAAACTTCATAACAAATATCATCTTCCCATCACACTCTTCTTGTGTCAAACCATAAAATCTTATCATTGACTCTTGGAGCTTCAACAATTCAACATACACATCGTTGAACTCGTTGTAGCGGAAGAATTTGTTGTCTTCTAATGGCATGTCATCCTCCACATACTGAAACCCACCCAACAAGCTTGCAACATCATTATCGATGCACTTTTTTGCAACACTGACAGTGTAAGGTGTTGGCAGAAACCAAAACAAACCTTTTTTCTGATGACCAAGTGTGAAACTTCTATACAAAGCTTCATAGGCTTTGAAACTTATTCCTACACTATCACACACCTCCATCATCTCTTGAGGCGACACAATGCTCTTTAGCTCACTGAAATACTTCTGCCGCAAAACATTAGCAATGCTAGCGTTTGATGGATCATCTAGTAGCTCAATCAACTCCTTTGGCTTGATGATATGCTATAGCAGAGCACGTCTGGTTGTTTGGGCATTAGGATCGATACCCATCATCATTCGAGCCAAGTTTAGCATATTGAATTAGCGAGTGTTATACCAGCCTGCAAAACATGTAGGAAATCAGAATCTTGCATCCATATTCTTATAGCAAGGACATAGCTTGTCGCTTGCGCTTATGAATGTGGTAGCCGAGGGGAATGTGTAGTTGAACATAATTGTCTAGTTGACGCTCTTGCTCTTTTTTTTGTTGCTGTACTTTTCATTGAGATTCGCCATCTCATCGTTCAGTTGCTTCGTCTTCTTGTTGGCTTCCTCTCTAACTTCTTGTAGATATTTTGCGGACTTCTCTTGCAATGATGAATAGGCAGCCAAGAGATGTGTACTTGCTTCTCTTTCATTGACAAAAGCTGCATACAATCTCGAGCGGTAGCCAAACAGTTCGTCTCTTCCATCTCCAATAAACGCAGAAGCTTAGTGACATTACGAAAGGGTAGTGGTGCATTAGTTGTTGGATCACCACGATAAATGTGGCCATCAACCCATAGGTTGATTGCCTTGTACCCAATGCTTTGTAGCTGATCTGCAAAATTGGAATTCAATGTGCCAAGTTGCACAATAGTGTACTCCTGCTCCAAATCAACATTTAATCGATATCGTTTTGTTCTATTAGTAATGTCTTGCAGTGGAGGGTGATTGAATGAAATGTTTGTTAGCTAATCGAGCAAAATAAAGAGAGAATGTGTAATGGTGATTGTTGCAAGTAGGGAAAACTAGCTATGGAGGAAAAAAGTGGAGAGTACTCAGAGATAGTAGAAAAGGATTATGTTGTGGAGGGAAGAAAGAGAGGGAGTGTAGCTCAATCTCCTTTTAATTCAAAAGGTTGATCATGAGAGCTTTATAGAGAGAAATATTGTTGGACACTGAGGTAATGGAGCTCTCCATTGCTCTCACCTAGAGCTGGGTGGGAGAAGCATGAGAGAGAGAGAGAGAGATAGAGAGAGAGAGAGAGAGAGAGAGAGAGAGAGAGAGAGAGAGAGAGAGAGAGAGAGAGAGAGAGACATTAAAGGAAGAGTGGGAGAGAGAGTAGATTTGCAACCTTGGAGGATCTGAACTTTTTGTCAGATGTAGGCAACATAAAATTTCCTCTTGATGATTGGGAGGTGGAAATGACAAGAGAGAAAAGGGGGGGAAAGAGAAAGACTTGGCTCACATTTTAGAGAGAGAATGCAGTGAAAGAATATGCAAAGTCTGCTTTTTTGGTAGGGGGGAGTTGAAAAGTGCTTCTTTTAATGAGAACTAAGTTAGAGAGAGTGTTTTATATGTTAGAGAGAGAGGAGAGAGATGGGGAGAAGGCATTTTAAAATTCAGTTAGACACCTCTCTTTTGGGTTAAAATAGCGTATTTTCAAAATACAAAATGTACGGTATTTTTTTAAATCTCAGCATAGGCCTTTTTGCCCTCTCTTCTAGGCTTGGTCAAACTTGGCTTAAGCTTTAAGCATTTCCTTAAACTGCCAAATAAAGAGGCCCTCCTATGCCCCACTCACTTCCTAATGACACTGTAAGATGTTGATCTCTGACCAAATGGATTTACGCCATCCATAGCCATGTCAAGGTGCGAATTTCAAGCTTCCTTGGCAAAATCCAACCATGTGTCGTCTATATGCTTTCAGGCCATGCAATCTGCACAAAATTGTAGCACACAATCCGAAGATCTATTGTCCACGTGCCATGATGCTAGGGCGGCCATGGACTTACATTCGAAGAAATGTTTGATGTGAGGTAACAAAGGAACGTGTCACAAAACCTTCTGCCGAATTTTTTGTTTGTGAAGATCACTCGATATCTCTCAGAATCACATTTTGGACACCTCCATGTCTACGTATTCCCCTATGAAAAGAATGCAGTCGTTAGGACAAGTGTGAATAGAATTGTAATCCATCCCCAAGTTTTGCAAGATCTTTCTTGCTTCCTCTCTGGAATTTGGCATCACATTATCTGCTGGCATTATGTGCTCTTTGAACAATCTACACAGTGAAAAAAATGTGGTACACTTGTGTAAGTAATCTATCAGATCATTATACATTTAGAGTTTTTTATTTAAGTAAACACATTTAAATAGATCACCTGAAAAGTGCTGTGACGCTGATATCACTCCATCCAAACTTTGCTTGCATGTTGAGAAGAATCAAGAGCACCTTCAATCTAGACACACGTGCTCCATCATACAATGGCGTATCGGCTTCACTTTTCATGTCACCATAGATAAGTCTTTCTGAATCTATGATCGTCTCGATCATTTCATCAATCTCGGGCTCAAACATAGCCTCGTTGGGAATGTGGTCTGCATGATCACCCCCCGAGCTATCAGAGGCTACATCTTGTGGCCTCACATTTGCTGCTTGACCAAAGCATCTGCGAACATGTCTATTGGGTTGCAAGATTGTTGTATGTTGGCGAACGTAAGAGTCCAACGAGTTGTAAGTGGCAACAACTTGATCTATAATAGATGGATCAAACTCACCAAATCGCGAACGTGATGCAAAGAAACGCGTCTTGTTCATCTCACAACATGTTTGCATTGATTACAAGGACATAAGATCCTTGTTGAGGGATAGGGGTTTCGGTTGGACGGGCCCACATCGTCGCCAGTACTCATAAAGAATGCAAAAACCTTATAACCTGAACATAAATTCAATCTTCTATTGGCATCCTCCGTCTCTTATCTCTCTCTCTCTCTCTCTCTCTCTCTCTCTCTCTCTCAATCTCCCTCACAATCAAGAAACCATAGATCACACTACTGTAAACTACCTCAAATTCTCTAGACATGTCCGATCTTCGTACACCTCGATCTAGACGTGCACGGAGATAAGAATCACTGGGTTATAATCTCGTCTTTATTGGTCAATGTCTATATTTGTGGATACGAGAAATCTACACACCCACGTCTACATGACAATGCATGTGGTGGACAAAACCCCATTGCCTCTTGTTTAGCTGTAGCAATTCATAGCTGCGCTAATTTCTACTCAGCACTACGAGTGCTCCCTCTCTCCCTCTCTCTCTCTCACACTCACACTCACACACACACACACACACACACACACACACACACACACACACACACACACACACACACACACACACACACACACACACTCACACTCACACTCACACACAAGCCAACTTGACACGTTGTGAAAGTCCTGAGTTATCCACTTTCCTCTTCCATCACTCAAGCTCAACAGATGGAGAAAGCTTTCAGTAGCTAGTGTTGTTGCCTACCCTTTGAACATTCCAAAACTAATTAGCTTCAGACATCTTTAAGCTCTAAAAAAAAGAGAGAGATGCTTGGGCCTCTTCTTTAGCTCTAAACTTAAATCTTGAGTTAAACCCTAAACCTAGCCCCAAAGCTCTAATATTAAATCTAAACCTAAACTCTAACTTATATATAAAAATTAAATCTTAAACCTATGTCGACTCTCTCTCTCTCTCTCTCTCTCTCTCTCTCTCTCTCTCTCTCTCTCTCTCTCTCTCTATGTTTCTTTCCCTCTCTCTTTATCTAGATATGTCATAGTCTATCTATTTACAATGATAGACATTGACGAAGCTCTTCACCGACTAATGCACTATTTTCTTGGACAATTCGATCCACAAGGAGTTTATCGGATTGGTCTCATAAATCATTGTGAGATTTTCAAGACGTTTAATGTAACATTTTGTTTCTTATTTTCTCTCTTTTTTTAATCTATCTTTACTTTTCTCTTTGTTTATACCCTTATCTCTCTCTTCCTCTCTCTTTGCTTTCTCACCCTCCCCCCCCCCCCCGCCCCCTCTCTCTCTCTCTCTCTCTCTCTCTCTCTCTCTCTCTCTCTCTCTCTCTCTGTTTTCTTTCTCTCCCCCCCCCCCCCCTCTCTCTCTCTCTCTCTCTCTCTGTTTTCTTTCTCTCCCCCCCCCCCCCTCTCTCTCTCTCTCTCTCTCTCTCTCTCTCTCTCTCTCTCTCTCTCTCTCTCTCTCTCTCTCTCTCTCTCTTTGTTTTCTCTCTCTCTCTCTCTCTCTCTCTCTCTCTCTCTCTCAATGTGTATGTGTATGCGTTCTTTGTTTATGCATGTGTGTGTACATTTTTTGTACATTCAATGTGTGCATGTATGTGTTTTGTTTATGCATGTGTGTACATTCTCTCTCTCTCTCTCTCTCTCTAACACACACACACACACACACAATGTGTGTGTGTGTGTGAGAGAGAGAGAGAGAGGGAGAGAGAGAAAGAAGGGAAGGGAACATGAGAGGGAGGAGAGGGAAGGAGCATACCTGGCTCTCCTTCCTCTCCTTGTGTGTGTGTGTGTGTGTGTGTGTGTGTGTGTCTCTGTGTGTGTGTGTGTGTGTGTATAGGGAGAGAGAGAGAGGCGCTGGTATACCTTGTAAATCTAGAGTGTCGAAACTCAGATATGAGATTTGAGTTTTTGGCGCTCTCGACTTATTTTTTTACCCTGTCAACGTCGCTATCCCCGTCGCTATGCATGTTCTATAAGCGTCGCTACACGTAATAAATAGTATAGCGATGGGCATAGCGACGCCATGGATTTTCACATTTGAGCGTCGCATTGCTAGCATAGCTAATATGAAGAACCTCTTGTAGTGTAGAGTAACAAAGAGTAGCTTTTTGGGGATTGTTGATTTGATTTATATTTTTAGAGAGAGAGAGAGTGAGATTCTAAGTAGTATTTTGAATTATCTTTATAATTACTTAATGCTGAAAAAATAGAGAATAATTTTTTGAGGATTATTTTATATTTTGAGAGAGTCATAAATAGAAATAGAGTGAATTATATGTAGCACTTTCAATTGTTTTATGAGTTCTTAATAACACACACACACACACATATTGTATGGTGTGAATTTTTATTTTTTGAAGATAGAGATAGAGAGATATTAGATGATATGTTATAAATTTTAGAGGTTCATCAAATTGAAGAGGAAGCTAATATGAAGTAAATTGTGATCCAAGAAATACATAGGCCGTGTTATTGTCCAAGTATCGCATGAATCATGCACATCAAAAACAGTACAAGCCGCATAACCGGCATACAACATTTTTTGGCCGCGTTACCGACCAAATGCTACAATATGCGAAAAATACAACATGCATTGGCGAACAAAAACAATTTTGTTGCGTTACCAACAACAAGGTGTCACCCAAATCTAAGGGAATAGGAATTGTATATGGACATAACTTAACTGTGTTACCGACCATATGCTTGCATTTGATAAAGGGAAGGGAAGGTGACATTGTCATAAAGATACTATTATTGCCACATTATCGACTAGTACCACTACAACGTGCCATACTTATAGGACACTACTTGGGCATGTTACCCACCAAGTGCCCCATGATAAGCACCATTCCGAGAAGAATGGCCTTACACACGCATGCACCCCTCGTGTAGCGGGATGCACACATCTAGCTGCGCATAGCGACTATGTGCAGTTGCTCGCACGAGCACACACACCCACACATACAATGGGTGAGAAGATGAGCAGGAACAATATCCCAAAGGGCCCGTCGGGGCCACTTATATATACAAAAATGTACCCCGTTGGGCTTATTGACAACCCCGACGGAGATCGTCGGGAATTGCAGATGCGCGACGGGACCGTCAAGCATCTTTAAAACCTCAGTAGGGGTTTGGTCAGTTCCCAGGTCACCCCAAATCGGCATTTTTGTGAACATGAGAAGATGTTAACATCTAATTAACATGTTCACAAGTGTTATTAAAAAAAAAAGATGTGATCACATGATTATGAAATCCCTAATGACTATAAATATGAGATTCTTTTTTTCCCTCTTCATACTCCCCATCCCTAGACAAAGCCTTCTTATTTCAGTCCTTACCTTTGAATATTTTCTTGTATCCTTCCACAAATGGGTCCCTTCCAAATTGAGATAGAGGAGGGGCTGCCTTGCTCTAAGTAGGCACCTAAGGACAAGCTCTTTCACATTCTCTACCAAATTGTCCTTCAGTAGCAAGAGCAAGTTTAATGAAGTCAATTTTAACTTTGGCTTCTCATTGCAAGAGTGACTGGGTTCTGTAAGACATTTCCTTACAGAGTTTCATGAAACATACGAGCAACAGACGGCCAGTGGCACATTTGAGTTCGTGGATTCTCGATATGTCCATATGAAGGAGTAGCCTCAAGCTCCCAGTACATTCGTATAGGAATGAAATCAAATGTCCTGTACATAATCAAAAGTGTCATGTGGAGGAATCCTATGATAGTTTCATACTGTTTTTGAATGTCATTCTAGATGACCACCATGACACAACGGAGGCGGCAGAGAATAGTCGCATTACTGGTGTCGAGTTGCTGCGACCACCAAGTGGTGGTTTACGTCTCGGCGGGTGCACCTTTAAGAAACTATTCAGATAACGTGCGTTCAAAGGGTATTAGAAAAATCCCTTTACTTTCATGCTTAATTAACGTAATAAAATGACCCCTTTTTCTTTAAAAACTTACGGGTTTTTCTCTCGAATCAATTAAAAAACCCCTTGGTTAATATAATCTGGTTAAAATTTTAAAATTTTGACAATTAAAAAACCCATTCATTTAAACTCACGTGGTAACTTACATGTCTAATAGGTGAAGCACTCTATGTTTACGTGTATCAAAAGTGTTCAACTGCCAGAGAGAGCTTTGCCAACAAATGTGCTCCATACCATCCCCATCGGTGACCACCATTATGTAATGCTTAATGACGTCATGAAGCTGTTTGACTTGCGAGAGGACTATTGACTTGCTATCGTTGCTTAGAATCTACAAGAGGATGATATTATAATCGACCTAGCTGATGACAAGTACTATGTCATGGACGCTCATGTAATATCAGGTGAGTTTGTTGAAACCAATAGAGGAACTAGCAATAGTTTGCAAGGATGTAGCTGCATATGCCATGATTCTTCTAGACAGAGTCAGAGTTCGAGGCGATACAGAAAAGGCTTGGAATCACAAGGTTGGGGAGAACTCCTCCATCAACAATGTTTGCGTTGTCCTCATCGACCTCTACAAAACCAAGAGTGACTTATGGAATGTTGCATTAGTCGAAGAAAATGAACATCGAAAGGTATACTTCTATGTAAACAATTTTTTTTGTTTATGTTGGTAGTGCATAGATGAGTATTATTTGTATGTACCAGCACTTGGATTTAATTTGTCATAGCTCATAGTCTATGATTATGAGTTCATTCATTGTCCCTGTGGCAAGGGAGATTTGGGAAAGAATAAAGATGAAGTAAATGAAGGGAAAAAAAAAGCTCAACAGCAAACGGAAAGAGCAATAGAACTGCAAGCAATGGACTTATAGATTTAAGTGCATTTGGGCCTATCCCATAGCAAACAAGCACGGTGCCCTCCTCTAGCTAATAACGCATCAGGGTGTTTGGTTTGGTCTCAAAGACCTAAAGATAGGAGTCAGTGATGGAAAGTGTTGTAGGTGCATGCACTACATTGAGGGTACCCCTCATCTCTTTTTTACCTCTGAGGGTGTTTGGTGTGGTCTCAAAGCTCTTAGGATAGGAGTTAGCGATGGAAAGTGTTGTAGGTACAAGCACTACATTGAGGAAACCCTTCATCTCTATGTTATCATGAAAGCGAGACAATCTTGGCTAGAGTAAAAATGTGTGGAACTCTACGTAGGCTCAAACCTATAAAAGCTAAAGATCTGCTTTTGGAAAACTGTAGATATCCGCCTCTAAGATATTTGGAGAGGGATCATTTTATGGTTTATCTAGTTAAACATATTTGTTGTTGTCTATGATTCTCCCCCTCAATACCCCTATCCTCTCCAACTTGAGCTAAGGAATGCACCTAATATGCTATGTAAAGAAACAACAGAAGCTTTGGAGTCCTTAATCTATGTGGCACATCTTGAAAACTCTTTAAGAGCCCCGTCCCGCCATGCTATTGCAAGGGTAACAAAGCAAAGATTCTACGCGTTGCGAGAGAGAGAGAGAGAGAGAGAGAGAGAGAGAGAGAGAGAGAGAGAGAGAGAGAGAGAGAGAGAGAGAGAGAGAGAGCCCACGACCTCGTGTTCGAGCCCACTAACAGCATTCGGTAAAAGACGAAGATCGAGCTACATTATTGCTAAAATAGCTGCTTGATTTGGCAATTGACTCGTAGTTGTCGGTGATATCCGAAAGCATGAACGAAGCTCTACAAGTTTTTGCTATTTTCGGTCTTTTAACAGCGACTGCAGCGTACAACCCAAATGTGTCAAACCCTCATAACCCCTGCACAGACTACATGTGGCGATGAGAGTTGCAGAGCTTCAGCCCTCCTAACCACTGTAGGTACCAAGCGGGACGGGGCTCTAAGATGGCAACAATGGTGGGCTGAAATTCCAAAATTTTATAATGGTATTAGGCTCAACATGAAAGACATGTTGTATCTACTAATACAATATGGCGTTGGGGTTTCTTGGGCCATGTGTCGTGCACTGCGAGCTGAAGGCTTGCGACAAGGAAAAAGAGAGCTGGCACACGGCGGCTTTGCCAGGCTTTCACACGGTGGCTCTGCAGGGCTTTCAAGTACATTCAAGTACATGGTGACGGCCGCCTTGCAGCAGTAGGACCCCGCCCTCGCATTGGCTTCGTGAAGTACAAACGAGAGAGAGAGTCCTCAGACTGCTTGGACGTGAAGTACAAACAAGAGAGAGAGAGAGAGAGAGAGAGAGAGAGAGAGAGAGAGAGAGAGAGAGAGAGAGAGAGAGAGAGAGAGAGAGAGAGAAGAAGAAGAAGAAGAACAAGAGTGCGTACATCTCCTGCAAGGTATTCTCCTGCTCTCTCTCGCAGTCCTCAGAGCATCACCTCTCTCTCTCTCTCTCTCTCTCTCTCTCTCTCTCTCTCTCGCTCGCCCTAAGCCTGCCGTCACCTTACATCCTGCAAGGTATTCTCCATCCTCATTTGCACTCTAGATATCAAGAGAGTATGGCTCAAATTCTCTGTTGTACTCTCTGTCGATGCTATGTAGCCCCATAGATACATAGCCGTCTGGATCTCCATAGCTCCTGTGCTTGACCGAGAGAGAAATAAAATGAAATGAAATGTTATATTAATGTCTTCAAAAGGCCAAAATGACCTATCAGACCAGAGGGTTACAATGTGGTGAATCTAATACAAAGACAGAGTAACAAAATGAAATGACAAAATGATAAAATGATAAGATAAAAGTATTATGGGATCCTAAACTAGTAGGTGTGAACTAAGCAAAGAGAGAGAGAGAGAGAGAGAGAGAGAGAGAGAGAGAGAGAGAGAGAGAGAGAGAGAGAGAGAGAGAGAGAGAACACACACAGAAACGCACATAGAGAGACAAAGAGTTGAAAATGAACCGAGTTTGAAGGGTACTTACACACATACACACGTGCATGCTACACAATCACACACAAAAAAAGAGAGAGAGAGAGAGAGAGAAGAAGAAAAAGACCAAAGTGAATAAAATAATAGGTGACTGAGATAAAGAGAGAGACAACAATGAAATGAGTAATGGTAATGTGCTCAAAAGAGTACATCCATGTGCCCCTAAACTAGATTAAAGATAAGAGAGAGAGAGAGGGAGGGAGAGACATAGGGAGAGTTAAATGTGAGTAACAATTCCATCCAAAGATGTAGATTTAAATTTCATAGAGAGGGTTTTTAAAGATCTCGGGCTTGATGTAAATGCCTAGAGCAATTCCAATAGACCTTAGAGATTCTTGCACAGTCTTGAAAATCAAGGCATGATACTCAAAAGGCAATCCCAAGAGAGTCTTCATATTGAAACTAAGATGGGATCTTTGTCTTCACCCTAATAAGGAAGAGGTTTTTAGGGTCCTGCCTATGGAAGTATTGAAAGATCTACCTAATGATAGGGTCTTGCCTATGGAAGTATTGAAAGATCTACCTAATGATAGGGCTCCCAATCTAGCTATGCTATTCCAGTGATAATTAACATAACCAATTTGTCACTCTCATACAAATAGTTTCAAAAGATCCCAAGGATATTGTAAGTGCCCTGACACTAGCATTTATATTCATATATAAAGAACTCTGATGTATGAAATTCAAGTGAGAATTTGGATAATCAACATCTTATTCTTAACAATAAGATAAAACACCTGATTGTTCTATACATCATGCCGAGTTTCATAATTGTGGGAGGAGATGATGTCCCAAAGAGGCAAGGACTGATCTGTTTTCAATATGATACAAAGTGAGGGCTTCTCTCCTGATGCAATTACATATGCATTATAGTTCAAAATAAACCATAGTTTGATCACCAAAAGGTGACCACATGGATAGAAGATCACAAGAAACCATTACAGATTTCAAAAAGGATTGGATAGAGAGAATAACACGTGTGATTGAAAGATCCAGTACTGCTTCCAAAACCTATAAATTTTAGATATAGAGTGAAAGAGAGAGAGAGAGAGAGAGAGAGAGAGAGAGAGAGAGAGAGAGAGAGAGAGAGAGAGAGAGAGGGATGGGAAACAGACCTAGAAACAGAATTATTTAAAGAGACATTGTAAAGTCAAGTTTTGTGGATGAAGTCCTAGAGCAACTACACTTAAAATGTCTCTTTTTTTTTTCTTAGGAACTTTATGGCACCTAGGGTATCTGCTAAATGTTTTGGTCATGGATTGGAAGCGATGGAGATAGTAATGGATCATATAATGATTCACTACTCTCCGGAAAACAAAGTTGACTTATTTAAAAGCATTGTTCGAGGTTTCTTTCCGGGTGTTACTATAGAAGAATCTTGGAGAACCTACGATCGCACTTCCATAACTCGAGATGGGACACCCTTTCACAAGGTGTTTGTCAGAATCCAGAATGATCCCAGTCAATGGTTTTGCAACCTATGCCTTTTCCAAATTCGAATAAAGATGGGAAACTCAGATGCCCTCTACCTTGATTCTGAGTTATGTTGTTGTTCTATATTTGAAGTTTATAGAAAAATTAATACGCTAAAGAGCATTGTAGGACCTGATAAGATAGAGAATCATAAGGAGCCTATTTTCAGCGTCCTACTGCTAAACGCTCTTGTTCCATTTTCAAATGTAGATGGGGTTGATCATGTATTGAGCAAAACTTTTATCTACTGAACAAAAGTGATTCATGAGCATTTTGGTTTGTTTTCCACTTCTCATGAAATCCTTTTTTGTTTTTCACATCTAGATAGAGATGATGTATTTTTTAAATTCTAAAATAGCAAGCACTTAAAAAGTGAATATTCTACGAGGGTTATTTTTTAATTTATAAGCATTCAAACCTTCTCTTCGGTTGTCACATTTCTCTTTGCAACCACTGTAGTTTTTTGTGTACAGTAAAATGGAGATTAGTTGTGACATCCATTGGCTATTGCAACCAATGGCTTGATATCTTTTGGGATAGTTGTAAGTGCATCAGCGGTGAAGAGGAGATACTGTCATCTCCTCCTACTATTTGCAATGTGCGTACATCAAAGAGAGAAGCTCAAAATGTTGGGAGGAATAGTGCATCAGCTAATGAACGGGAGATACTTTCATCTCTTCGTATTCGAAATGCGTGTGCGGCAAAGAGAGCAACTCAAAATGTCGAGTGGAATTATAAGAAGCAAATTATTGAAACCTTGCTAGAGATCAAAGCTCCCTGCAATAGGATAGAGACAATGCAAACCAATGTCTCAGATGTGGTTGAAACTTTAAGCTCTGCATTGGAAATTGAAAGTGGGATACTATGGAAATTGCGAGAAGAGACAAAAGCATCAAACTTGTAGGGACTAGAGGGTGAGGCATACATGAGAGAGAAACTTTCCAAAGTTGAGGATTCTCAAAAGATGATATTGGCATCTATTGAGAATCTTCGAAAAGAGGCTTCACGAAGTCAATGTGAATCAAAAGGACGAATGCAAGACAATACTCTACGAGAAATTGTGCCAAGATTGAGAAGTATCATCAACAAGCTGGGTGCTTTGACAAAGGTTCAAGGTTCAAGACTTTCAGATATCCGAGCTACCTCAAATAAATTAAGTGCTTTGGCTAGATTAGTTTGACCAAAGCAGCGTCAAGTTTCTCAACGACCTAATCCTGCTAATCCTACTAATGTGATACTATGCTGTATCTTCATCAAACTGTACTTTTTAATTGAGTCACTATCAATGTGTCAAATGTATTTAGTTTAGAGGATATAATTAGATGTTCCTTTTTATATTGATTGTTTATTATGCATAAGAATGTCCTTTTAGTGACTGATCAAAATTATAGCAAGTATATTATATTTATAATATGAGATCTATTTGCACTTGATTTCATACATGGTATCTGGACCCCATATATTATCACCTGTTCATGCACGACATAGCCGACTATCTGATGATTTGCGAAAGGCCAGACACCAAATAGCACGAGAGAGAACAAGGCATTCACTACAAAGTACTATTGGAACTTTATTGAAGTGCGATGAAAGGCAAAAGTATGCATGATGTATATGAAGAAAACTCTAAAGCCATGGATGTTGGGACAACAATGAACATAGTAGAGGGAAACTATTCTAGAGTATAAAAGCATTGTTTGTCCATCCGCTTTGGATATCCAACGTCTCTCCTTTTACATCACAACTCTATGGCACCAGTTCTATCCAAAAAGTGTGTGTTGCATAACGTAGGAAGCTTAGATTTTTTTGCTCCAAATGTGGAGCAAAGGCCTGAAAGGATGAATGAAAGACTATCCAAACATTTGTGGGTAAATATTGTTGCTCTGATGGAAGAGTTCAATTACTTTCTTTGAATGAGCCACCAAATGAATTGAAAGATTTGATGAGCTCAAACACAACAAGAAGTAGACAGTCCTTATAAAACATGCGGGGATATAATAATGCATTGGCATTTGTGTCTCTTGGTGCCCATATCAATGAGACTATTAATTATGGTGGGAGAGGTGTATACACTTTTAAGCTTCATGGCTCTGTCTATCATAGCATTGGTTCTTTAACGCCAGTTGAAAGACAAAATGAAGTTCCACGTTTTGCACAATTATATTTTTTTGATACCGAAAATGAGTTGAGCAACAGATTGCATCACGTTTCAAATTTAGATCGTAGTATTCTAGAGTGTTTACAATTGATGATCCATAGAGTAAACCCCTATGCAAATGCTCTATGATCTGCTGCTTCTTTGTCTGGAGATGCTATTGTACCCAATATGAGGATGGTAATTGCGGAGCATCGTTGTGATGGTTGGCAATATCTTGATCCAAGGGGTTCGGAGGTTGTTGCAATTATGCCAAGACAAGGGGATGATAGAAATATTGTCTATCGCTACATTGTACTTAATTTTCGACACAGGGGCTTGAAATGAATCTCCAGCATGCATCGAGCTTACATATCCTTATTGTATGTTTTATTGTTTCCAAGTGGCGAGGATGGGTGGCATCTTATTTACAGACTACAGATGGAAAAAAATGAGTCAAAAGCAATATTATGTCTTTCGCTTACAAATAAAAGATAATACAATGGAGTTTCTTCTTTGAGGGGGTAGGCTATTACAATAGTATGTCGTGGATTCTTATAGTACTCTAGAGGAGTCACGGCTTTTGTGGATGAGAAATAACCAAAAAGACACTTTGTGGTGAAGTGTACCAAGGATTGGTTGACATGGTTGAAGCTAGTGATGGCTTAGAGAGGGCTGAAGGTCAAAATGTTGGCCGTAGAATTGTTTTTCCTTCATCTTTTGTTGGAGGTCCAAGATATATGTGCCAACTATTTCAAGATGCAATGGAAATTGTTCGTAGTAGGGGTAAACCGGATCTCTTCATCACATTCACATGTAATCCACGATGGAAGGAAATAGATGATGCATTACTGCCTGGACAAAGTGCCGTCGATCCTCATGATGTGACTATACGAGTGTTTTATCATAAGTTCCAAGATATGATGCATTTACTTATCAAGCAAGCCGTATTTGGGGAGGTGATTGGATATGTTTTAGTGATTGAGTTTTAGAAGAGAGGCCTTCCTCATGCTCATATATTGTTGATACTTGCATCCGAATATAAACCAATAGATACATTACACTATGACAAATTGGTTTGTTCAGAGCTCCCTGACAAGAATGTTTTTCCAGAATTTTTGATGTAGTGAGTCATTGTAATGTTCATGGGCCATGTGGTCCTTTTAACCCAAGTTCTCCATGTATGGTTGATGAAAAGTGTAGATTCATCCATGAACATTTATCTATGTCTACAAATGTAAACGAAAGTGGATATCCTGTGTATATGAGACAAGATGATGGAAGGTTTGTTCCATCTAAAAATTACAATTTAGATAATCGTTGGGTTGTTCCTTATAGCCCTCTCTTATCACTAAGATACCAAGCCCATATCAATGTGGAGATCTGCTCAATTGTCACTGCCGTGAAGAAATATCTTTATAAATATGTCTACAAAGGACATGATCGAGCCACAGTTGTTCTTCAAGATTGTGAAGGAGCTACTGATAAGATCAAGACTTATCTTAATGCACGTTAAGTTTCTGCATCTGAGGCTATGTGGAGAATATTTGGCTTTGACATGCACAATGAAAGGCCAGCTATTCAACGATTGCAAGTACACCTTCCATTGCAGAATATGGTTACATTTCAAGATGGTGATGATGTATCACATTTGCTGGATAATGAGAAAAAAAAAACTACCTTGACAGAATGGTTTGTTGCAAATCAAAACTATCTAGAATCAAATAGCTTCACATATACTGACTTTCCAAATGGTTGGGTATGGAATAAAAGTCGAAAGGCATGGTCTCCACGACAACAGGGTGTTTCTATTGGAAGAATGTATAATATTATCACTACTGCTGGTGTGAGGTTTATTACCTATGAATGCTTCTTAATATTTGCAAGGGATGTAAGTCTTTTGAAGACTTGCGATGTATGACGGTCACATTTATGATACATACAAGGAGGCATGTATAGCTAGAGGGTTATTGCAAGATGACGAAGAATGGTCACTTTGCCCCCAAGAGGTATCTTTTTTTCAAAATGGAATGCAGTTGAGACAATTGTTTTCAATCATATTAGTCTTTTGTGAGCCACTTCATCCGGCTGCTCTCGGGACAGGTTTTGTACCGAATTTTGTGAGGACTATGTTTATGCACTAAGGATGCATATTTTAGATGCAAGTGTGTGATTTGATGTGGCAAAAAATCAAGCTTTGCTTCATATAGAATGCTTTTTGCAACAACATGTCAAGAGGCTTTGCAATTATATGTTGCTTGCAATAGACTCAACAATGGTATCCTTAAGTGAAAATGGTGCTATGGCTGAAGAAACAATGTTCAACATTGATGAACAATGTAGTATAACAGATTGTATGGAGACTTCCTCAAATGAGGATCAGCGAGATGCTTACCACCCAAGTGCTACAAGCTGTTGACACACATTCAAGGAAGGTATTTTTCCTAGATGGTTCTGGTGGCTCAAGAAAAACCTACTTATATAATGAACTTCTTTCACGAGTGCGACGAAGTTGTAGAGTTGCTCTTGCATGTGCATCCTCAGGTATTGCATCTTTGCTTTTGAGTAATGGAAGGACTGCTCATTCTAGGTTTAAGATACCTTTGGAGCTTCACTCTGTAAAGGCATATGGTCAACTTGCAGAACTTCTAAGGAATGCAGCTTTACTTATATGGGATGAAGCTCCCATGACACATTGCTATGCATTTGAAGCAGTGGACATAAATTTAAGAGATATTATGCAGCGAGATACTTTGTTTGGTGGAAAAGTCATTTTTCTTGGAGGCGAATTTTGACAAATACTACCTGTTGTACCAAAAGGTAGTCATAGAGACATTGTAAATGCTTCATTTTTTCATTCTCACATGGAAATATACGAAGATACTGAGGCTTACCAGAAATATGCATGTACTTGATTGCGGTTCAGATTCACTTCAACAAAGTTTTTCACGTTGGGTGCTTGATATTGGAAATGGGGTTATGGATGATGGAGGAGACTTAGACAGAGTCAAAATACCTTCACACATGATGCTTCCAGAAAATAGTTTGGCAGATCTTCTAAGCTTTATATATGGAGGTTTGTGTCATGTGCAAGATCATGCAAGTTTTTTCAGAGATCAAGCAATACTTGCTTCACGGAATAAAGAGGTGGATTAAATCAATGACTATGCATTGCAAAGAATGCTTGGAATTTGCAAAGAGTATTTGAGTGCAGATTCAATTTGTATGTCAGAGGAAAACACACATTTGTACACAATTGAATATCTGAATAGCCTTACTCTTGGTGGTGGTTTTCCACCTCATGCTTTAGTCTTGAAAGAAAATGCTCCTGTCATGTTGTTGCAAAATTTGGATCCAAGATGTGGATTATGCAACAAAACCAAATTGATATGCAAGCAATTTCATCATAAGGTAATTAAGGTAGAGATAGTTACATGATCAAATATTGGAGAGAGAGTTTTTCTTCCAAGGATTGAATTTATTATTGGAAACCATCAGGGGCTTCCATTTCAAATGAAGCGTCGTCAGTTTCCAATGAGGCTTGCTTTTGGGATGACTATCAACAAAGCACAAGGGCAAACACTGGGAATTATTGGTCTATATCTTGCATCATCGATCTTCTCTCATGGACAATTGTATGTTGCAATGTCACGTGTACGAAGTGTAGCTTCTATGAGGATTGTTGTCAATACTGAAAACACTGAAATGGAGTGTTACTACACTCCAAACATTGTATTCAAGAAAGTATTACAACTAGCGAACTCATAACAATAAGTTAAATTGACATTGTGGCTCTCATGCCAAACACACTTGATGTTAAATTTTATTCATATCTCTTAGATCAAAGTATTGCCCACAAATGGATCCTCGGTGCAGTGCCTCCTATGTAGTGGGTCACATCACTGAATTCATTCGAGGTATTTATCTTCTTTTTTAAATTATTTTATTAACTTGACCTATTATTTTCTTGAGAAGATTGGCTTATACATTGACTTACTCTGTTGAAGATCCACCGCAATGGAGGGGAAGAGTTCCTGCTATGTTTTTGGTGATCTTATTTGATACAACTCATATTATATGGTAAGAGTTTTATATATGGTATATTGGTAGTTTTAAGCTTTTATTGCACTACATAATTCATGGATGCCTTTGCAGAGATCACTCCCATCGAGGATTTATCATCGTAGGTGTTTATGAAATGCTATACTTAGGTAGATATATGTCTATGGAAGTTCTTGGATACTACCATGTTGCCTTTTCTTCGGACCATGAGCATCGTCAAGTTCAGGTTAATATTTGGTTTGTGAGTGACGAGAGGCCAATCAATGCACAATAGGTGGGGGTTGCTGGAGGCCGTACTACACCATAGCGATTGAGGATATTTACTCAAGTTGAAACACCACCCCGTATCTTGCAAAATGTATATAACATAGGTCCTTGGACTTACAGAATCCCTAATGTGGTCTCTCAAAGGCTACACTTTGAATAACTATTTTGTATTGTCTTTGGTACATTCAAAATATTCAAATAATCTTTGTGAAGTTGTGAAATTTCAAAGTCTTTTGAATTGCTTTCATTCCTCTCTCTCTCTCTCTCTCTCTCTCTCTCTCTCTCTCTCTTAAATCCTTCACTAAAACAAAAGAAAGATGGACCTGATTCTCTACTGCATGATCGTCAAAGTCTTCTTTAGTTTATTTCATCTATGTTCCTCTTAAACTTCTAAATCTCCGCTGTTAGAGAAGAAGATAAAGAATGGCTCAATACCGCATGGTTTCGTACACCCTCAATGATGTACCTACTTATATTAGAGGTATGTAAATGTAAAATCTTATCTTTGATACTTACTTTTACCATGAATGAGAACTTTGTGGCCTTTATTTTGTATGTTTACACGTGTTACTTTTTTCTAGATCCTCCATTGTGGAGGGTCCTACATGCTGAGGATATTGTTCGTATTATTGAGAATTATGAGATCCTTCGATGTGTATCGCTTGAACTAAAATCCATATGACGTTAAATATGTTGTTAATTTTTATGTCTGAATGGTTGGTTGTTATTTTCATTGCAGGCTTCAATATTATTGCAGACATTCTGTCTTGGCATTATATGAAGCATGACATTTTAGAAGTGTTGTAGGTTATTATCACATAGAGTTTGATATAGATGATATGCGAATCACTGTACGAGAGTTAGGTATGCAACGGCCTCTCAATTGCAACTTTTCATACGGTCCCTATGGAGTGAATGAATGGATGTTTAGAATCTATTCTTTAGGTGAATCACCTCGACGCCTCGCTCGCAGTGTTCGACGTGTCGGACCTTGGATCTTGAGAGTTCCAAGTAGAGTGTGTTGTAGGCTCAACTTCTCTAAATGATCGAACACTTTGGTTCATTGTCTATGCATTCTAAGTACCATATTTTTTTAGTTATTGTTGGTTATTGAAGTGGGGTTCTATCTACTACATAGGCTAATGTGTGTGTGTGTGTGTGTGTGAGAGAGAGAGAGAGAGAGAGAGAGAGAGAGAGACAAATTTGCTAATTGATAATGTAGGTTAACATGGGTCATGATGTATTGGCTATTCTCCCAATCTATACTCTTTATAATGCAGCTTGAAATTTTCAAGGAAGGAGAGGGCATGAGAAATTTGCTAATTGATAATGTAGGTTAACATGGGTCATGATGTATTGGCTATTCTCCCAATCTATACTCTTTATAATGCAGCTTGAGATTTTCAAGGAAGGAGAGGACATCCACGTGTCACTCCTTGGTTCATTTCAAAAAACACCTTACAAAACATCTAATCTAAAATGCAAAAGTAAAAGGTGAGATTGTAAGAAATGACACCCTTTGCATAAATGTAAGAACTGACAAGCCTTTTCAAATCTAAAGTCAAAAAACTTTTATTCTACATAAAGTAAATATTGAAGGGATAACTTTAGTGGAGGTTTTGTTACTTAGTGGGAATTTACTTTTTGAAGATATAACGAAAAAAGAAAAAATTTAGCGATTTTTTTTGTTTAATGGAAATGTAATTTTTGAAGATATATTTGGCTTTATCTTTTCAAAGGGATTTTTTCAAGACCATTATTGATATGTTTTATAAAATTTTGGAAGTATGTATTTCTTTAAACAGCTTGAGAAAAAGAAAAAAGCTCGTCTAACCACGACTTGGGGATGTCTCACTTTGACGACATGCAAATGTAGGGGTCGTTATCCACATTATTGACCATGAATGAGAGAGAGAGAGAGAGAGAGAGAGAGAGAGAGAGAGAGAGAGAGAGAGAGAGAGAGAGAGACCACCGCATTGCTTGTGTGTGTGTGTGTGTGAGAGAGAGAGAGAGAGAGAGAGAGAGAGAGAGAGAGAGAGAGACCATCACATTGCTTGTGTGCATACACATGTACATTTATGAGGGGGAGAGAGAGAAAGAAAGATTTTACTATTGAGCTCATGCACTTTTCAAATTTTCAAGATATTATTTTTTCGACATTAGTGTATGTTTAAAAGGATAGCTAAAGTTTTTCACCCATAGAAAATGGATTATATGCCCGACAAAGACCAATGCTCACATTAAGACCCCAAATTGGTAGAGAGATTTCCCAGTTGATGGACCTTTTACGTTCTTTTTATTTTTAAGAGTTAACATGTGGGCCATGCTTTAAAATCTATAAATTCCTCAAATTCTGGCAGGCAAGGGTGCCAATCTAAAATCAACAAGAGAGAACACCCCAAATGGGTAGAGAGATTTCCCAATTGATGGACCTTTTACCAATTCTTGGATATTTTGTTCTTTTTATTTTTAAGAGTTAACATGTGGGCCATGCTTAAAAATCTATAAACTCCTCGATTTTGGCAAGCAAGGGTACCAATCTAAAATCAACGAGAGAGAACACCCCAAATGGGTAGAGAGATTTCCTAGTTGATGGACCTTTTACCAATTCTTGGATATTTTTTTCTTTTTATTTTTATGAGTTAACATGTAAGCTATGCTTAAAAATCTATAAATTCCTTAAATTTTGGCAGGCAAGGGTGCCAATCTAAAATCAACAAGAGAGAGAGAGGGGGGGAGGGAGGAAGGGGAGAGAGGACAGTTTTTTAGTGCCGTATTTAATGTGTTGAAATGCAAAGTCCAACAAATGACGCAAGAGGAGAGAGGAATACAGAACAAAATATTCGCGTGTAGGAACAATCTAAAGTGAGTTTAAAAGTTACAAGACATGTCTTCAACAAAAGTGCATATCTATGGGGAGAGAGACAGAGAGAGAGAGAGAGAGAGAGAGAGAGAGAGAGAGAGAGAGAGAGAGAGAGAGAGAGAGAGAGAGAGAGAGGATAAAGAAGAAGAAAATTTTTAATTCCATTGCAATAATCCCAAAAGATATATCTCACAACATGGGTAAGAATAAAGTTATTTTTGTTTCATCTTCTCTCTCTCTCTCTCTCTCTCTCTCTCTCTCTCTCACACACACACACACACACACACACACACACACACACACACACACGTCTTGATAAAAGGAGAATTTGAAATGTTGTAGGAACATCCAATGAGATTTGAAAGATCTATTTGATGGTAGAGAGAGAGAGAGAGAGAGAGAGAGAGAGAGAGAGAGAGAGAGAGAGAGAGAGAGACACCAATCATAGCCGTCTATACTTTTTTTTTCAGAAAAATGAGAAAAAGGAGTTCGCTTCTCCTTTTTAAATGTCCCACCTGGGATCGTCATTTCAACTAGAGGGTTTTGGGGAGGGGGGGGGGGGGGGGGGGGGGGGGGATAGGGGAGCATAGAAACTTTGAATGTCATAGTTACTATATTGTAACAATAGCAAGATGCCTCAAGACCTATGTGACAAATCTTTTCTTCAAGCATATATATATGTGTGTGCGCATGCGCGTGCTATGTGTGCATATAGACATAATTGGAACATATCAAGATGTCTCAAGACCTATGTGTCAAATCTTCGCTTCAAGCATATATATATATATATATATATATATATATATATATATATATATATATATATATATATATATATATATATATATATATGGATATATATGTACATATATGTGTGTGTGTGTGTGTGTGTACTATGTATGTATATATGTATATATGTACATATATGTATATATACATATATGGATATATATGTCCATATATATGTGTGTGTGTGTGTGTGTACTATGTGTACATATAGATATATATGTATACATACATCCACACATACATACAAGGATAGAAGCAAGTAAGAGAGTGGAGCAGAGACATTGATTGCAATTACGTTCTTGTCATCGAAACCAATTCTAGAACCCACTCCATTTATATAAAAAAAGTTTTATTATTACATTGATTTCTCTTAGCTTTCATCTTTTCACACCATGCTAACTTTTTCAAGCTCTATAATCAAGCTTGGTAGCATTGCTAGATCAAGGTAGACCAAAAGGAGGAATCTCTCTCTCTCTCTCTCTCTCTCTCTCTCTCTCTCCCCCCCCACACACACACACACCCCAATAGAATTAGAGCACTCCTAAGTTTGTTGAACAAGGGCTAGCACCTCATGAAAAATAATGTCTATGAGAAGCTTCCAATATTGATATCAAAGAAGGCTTTGGAGCATCTATTAAGAGGTCGTGTCATGCATCAATTCTATAAATGTGATAGCCTATAGGTGTAGGAAGAGAGCATTGATAGTGTTCCAGTTAGAAGAGAAGATAGCCCTATGAGAATAGAGGCATTGCTTTCTTGGCTGCAGCAACGCGCGGGTCACATACTAG